>NC_088865.1:23209998-23237215 GCF_032884065.1 Artemia franciscana | reverse complement strand
ATACATCCTAAAATTGAGTCTACTGGGAGCTTTCCGTTTCCAATTGCCAGCAATTGATCTGAAAATGTTTGACCAGAGTCATCGTTTTGTAATCGGACACGCATATTTGTAGTTAATTTTAATATTTTTACGTGTGCCATTAAATTAGAATTTTTCAGGCAAGCATTCATTTCGTCTGCAGGATTTGATCTAGGTATTATAGGTAATGTTTGCCTGAAATCTCCCACAAGCAATATTAATGTGCTGCCAAAGGGTTTCGACTTCCCTCTCAAATCTTTCAAGCATTGATCCAGAGCCTCGACTCGATGGGATGAGTGCCATTGTGCACTCATCCCAAATAATAAGTTTGCATTGCTGCAATACTTTACCCATCCCAGATGATTTGGAAATATTGCACGTGGGAGTTTCTGTAGAATGCAAATTCGGAGGCAATTTCAAAGCGGAATGAGCAGTTCTTCCACCAGGCAGCAATGTTGCGGCTATTCCGGACGACGCAATTGCCAACGCTATATCATTTTTTGATCGAATTGATGCCAGAATCAGTTTTATCACAAACGTTTTACCAGTACCTTCTGGCGCATCCAAAAAGAAAATTTCTCCAACGTTGTTATCGACACAATGCATTATCGTATCATAAATGTCTTTTTGTTCCGACGTTAACTTGGAAATGTTATTTTGTACATACGACAATAGATCACTCGTACTGTAACTTTTCTACACATGTCGAAACAGCAGCGATACGGTTAGGTGAAGGCATTCCCAAATCCTGAAGAGGTTTGTTTGCCATACGTACGCACAAATCTTCTATAATAACTAAAGTGTAGTTATAAATTTCTGATGTAAAATCAAAAGTCATATCTGACGTCTCTAACTGTTTTCGATGGAGTATATCTTCGGACATTTTTGACTTATATTTTTCCCATAACTCTGTAGGAGCTGATGGAGAGCAAGTTTTTAAAATGATGCCAAACAATGCACGAATTTGACTTGGGGTTGACGTTCCGCACGCGTCATTGATGCAGTTATCCCAGTGTTGGTCATTCTCCAATAAATTCAGAGCTTGGCATGCACTACGGTAAGTGTCATGTATAGTACCGTTTACAGTTCTCAAATACTCAAAGGATGTCGGACCGGGTACATACACCAAAAGCAGGCGTAGAAAGAAGCATTCATGTTGATTGAGGTGAACGGTGTAGAGTCTTCCTATCGTGGTATCTTTGAAGATGGTAGGTTGGCCGTCGACTGACTTACCCTGTTTTCGACGTTCAAATACTTTATTTTTAGTATTCCACGTGTAATACGAAGGCACTTCAGTATACAGCAGTTTTTTGCAAAAGAATCATTTTTGCAAAGCGAAAAAAAGCTGTTAATGTTGTATCCGGTGGATTCAGGGCTCTTTGTTGCACGTTGGTTTCCGTGAAATTAACACGTTGACCATTCTATAAATGTACCGCTAAGTGAACAACAGCTGGACTACGTTCATGTATCGGAAATGAAAGAATTTGCCAAACAGCTTCATTACTGATTATATATCTTCCAGCCTGATATTGTACGATTTCGTCGAAATCTTTGATTTCGGGCTGCAAGCCAAAAACTGCCATGTCACTGCCTTTGTTGACGTATTTACATATGTATTTGATTGCCTTTACGGAGTTACAGTATTCAACGTTTATGTGTGCATTAAATGTTTTTGATAATAATGGGGAATATGGAACAATCCACTGGTTATCTACTTCGATGGTGGTATCGTTACGCTTCTTTATTATTGCTGTTTTACCGCCATCTTCAGTAGATCTTCTTCTATATTGTGGGTAGCCATCATTGCCAGTAATTGTGTTTGATACTAAAAGTCGAGGATATTGCTTTGTGCACCTTCCTTTGGCCATGCATGGTGAATTTTCGTTCAGTGCACCGCAAGGTCCATGTATCATATTTTTTACAATAATATCATTTAACCCCTTATCGACATTTTTATCAGGTATTTCAGCGGAAATCACATCATCAATTTCGTTCGAAGTAATTTTTTTATGTAGCCAGATTAGTATATGTGCGTGTGGCAAACCTCGTTTTTGCCATTCCACTTAGTACATCCAGTATCGCACTGACCCAAACACTTCAAGTTTTACTATGTAGTTTATCAGTGATTTCAACTTTTGCCGGAAGACACGGGCCGTAATGTCATGCCTATGAACCGCCGATTGTCCTTGAAGTAAAAGCTGCAGTATCTCGTCCCAAGATTGATTACATGTAAATGTAATAAATAAATCTGGACGACCATAGAGACGAACATACGCAATAGCATCTTGAGCATATTCATGCATATGACGGGGACTGCCAGCATATGACGAAGGTAAAATTGTTAATCTTCCAACGTTTGTGGTATTACCGTATCACTGCATCTCGCAAATGAATGTATTGTTCAGAGCGGAGCTTGGTCTGATTCAGGCGGATATATAGCAAACGTTCTGATTCAATTTTAGCATACATATCAACGACAAATTGGTGAAACAATTCACGGCATTTTAAAATATAATTTTCTTCATCCTACCGAATCATTAGTCTATAGGAATAATAATGCATTGCACTGCATTTCTTATTCATTTCTTTGTTAGTGGCTGGATTCATCAATTTAATATTAAAGTGATAGCCGTCGGCTCCATCCCAAAAAATGATAGGATATTGTAGGGCGTCATAGCATCGATGAGTTTCAGCAATTCTTAACAAGTGAGCGTTTCGCTTATGAAGAATAATAGCTCGAGGTAAAAACTGATCACCGACCATAACGATTGCCACTTCGTCGATAGTTGGAGCATTGTATCTACGCACATGTTGGCCAGGAGGCGTTTTGTCAGCGGAAATAACAATTTTATGCGTATCAGTAGGCATCAAATCGATGGCTGTTTTGAACAGACGCACTAAATTATTATTTTCATGGAAAAGATGTTGCAATTGGGAAACGATTGTCCTTTAAACGTTGGGAGAAATTTCGCAACGTGCATTCAATTCAGAATTTCTATCACTGATGAAGTACAATTGTAAAAATTTATGATTCTCGCCTGAAAATGGTAGAAGGGACCCTGCTCTATGATACATTTGCCCTTTTACTTTGAAAGTAGACATAAATTGATCTGGATTTTCGATTTGGGCTCCAAAGGACGTCATTTGGAAACATGAGTTGTATTTTCTGATTTTTGACAAAAAACGCTTAGATTCTGACGTAGTTCCAGTAAGGAAAGTCTTCAATGGCTCTGGTGGTGCAGCCAATAGAGGAAGTTTAACTTTTCCTGAGGTGCAACACATTCCCATTGTTTCACCATTGAATTTCAAGGCCTTGCAATAGGGACAAATTTTAGACATTGTCCCGATTTGAACACATCTACTCAAGCTATAATCATCGACTGGGCTGTACCTGAATGCCAGGCGATAACTTTCAGGTTGCTCTGATTCCTCGGCACGCTTTCTTTTCTTACTTTCTCTATCAGCAGCAAGCCTGATTTCTTGCTGTTCTTGTGATTCCTCGGCACGCCTTCTTTTTTCACTTTCTCTTTTAGCAGCAAGTCTGCTTTCGCGTTGCTCTGGTAGTTCCTTGGCACGCTTTCTGTTCTTTCTTTCTCTATCAGCCTCAAGCCTGTTTCCTTGCTGTTCTTTTGATTCCTGGGCACGCTTTCTATTCTTTCTTTCTCTATCAGCCTCAAGCCTGTTTCCTTGCTGTTCTTTTGATTCCTCGGCACGCTTTCTTTTCTGACTTTCTCTATCAGCAGCAAGTTTTTTGGCATAGACTCTTTGAGCATCTTCATCGGCTTTTGCCATTGTAATTTCATCAGTCATTTTAAACTAAAACATTAATAGATTTCTACGTGAACATATATGTCTTAAATATCTTTAATGACGTCACCGTCATAGCAAAAATGACGACAACTAACTTCATGATTAAATATCTTTAATGACGTCACCGTCATAGCAAACATGACGACAACTAACTTCATGACGTCAGTCGACACAGAAACATGACGTCACCTAAAAGACAGACACACAGACAGACAACTTATTTTTATATATATAGAAGATAGATATATATCTATCTATCTTCTATATATATAAAAATAAGTTGTCTGTCTGTGTGTCTGTCTGTGGATCAGGTGACGTCATGTTTCTGTGTTGACTGACGTCATGAAATTAGTTATCGTCATTTTTGCTTTGACGGTGACGTCATTCAAGATATTTAAGACATATGTTCACGTAGAAATCTATTAATGTTTAAGTTTACGATGACTGATGAACTTACCATGGCAAAAGCCGATGAAGATGCTCAAAGAGTCTATGCCAAAAAACTTGCTGCTGATAGAGAAAGTCAGAAAAGAAAGCGTGCCGAGGAATCAAAAGAACAGCAAGTAAACAGGCTTGAGGCTGATAGAGAAAGAAAGAACGAAATCAACAATATTGTTTTGACCAAGATTCGAGACCAGGCAGTCCTTTACAAGTCAGTCGACACAGTTTTGGAACCAAATGAAGCGGTTAATTATCCATCTGAATTTTTAAATTCCATAGATCTTTCAGGGTTTCCACCATACGTGCTACAACTAAAAATAGGCGTACTAATAATACTTTTAAGAAATATAAACCCACCAAAGCTTTGCAATGGCACTCGACTTGCCGTAAAAAAAACAATGGAAAACCTAATAGAGGCCACAATCTTGACAGGGCCTTTTGAGGGTGAGGCTGTTCTTATGCAGAGACAATGGGAAAGCCAAGAATGTTGTATATTCGCAATTTTTACGTAGTTTAACTCCTGCAGACGAAATGAATGCTTGCCTAAAAAATTCTAATTTATGGGCACACGTAAAAATATTAAAATTAACTACAAATATGCGTGTCCAATTGCAAAACGATGACTCTGGTCAAACAGTAGACTCAATTTCAGGACGTATACAACTACCTGCTGATTTCTGTAATTTAGTGACGTCCAAAAATGAATTGATTGAAAAAGTATTTCCGAATATTCTAAAAAATTATAAAAATAATAAATGGTTAAGTGAAAGAGCGATTCTCGCACCCAAAAATATAGACGTCCACGAAATCAACAATATTGTTTTGACCAAGATTCGAGACCAGGCAGTCCTTTACAAGTCAGTCGACACAGTTTTGGAACCAAATGAAGCGGTTAATTATCCATCTGAATTTTTAAATTCCATAGATCCTTCAGGGTTTCCACCACACGTGCTACAACTAAAAATAGGCGTACCAATAATACTTTTAAGAAATATCAACCCACCAAAGCTTTGCAATGGCACGCGACTTGCCGTAAAAAAAACAATGGAAAACCTAATAGAGGCCACAATCTTGACAGGGCCTTATAAGGGTGAGGCTGTTCTTATTCCTCGCATTCCCATGATTCCAACGGATCTGCTTTTTCAATTTAAAAGATTGCAATTCCCAATTCGATTAGTATTTGCAATCACCATTAACAAAGCTCAAGGTCAATCATTAGAAAAATGTGGTATAGATCTTAATACTCATTGTTTTTCCCATGGACAATTGTACGTTGCATGTTCGAGGGTCGGTAAACCTGACAATGTATTTATAGGCAGCGACAATTGGACAGCGAAGAATGTTGTATATTCGCAAGTTTTACGCAGTTAATTTGTATTGTATCTATCTATCTATCTATCTATATAAAAACGAGTTGTGTGGATGCATGTTTGTTTGTTTGCAAAAAGAGCGTTTGCATATGACGTCATTATAAGTACATACGGCTTTGTATATGCACAGACAATGGGAAAGCCAAGAATGTTGTTTATTCGCAATTTTTACGTAGTTTGAAACACATATATAAATCTATCTATATTCACAGGTAGGACACAGGGACACAACTACAATGGCGCATAACTAATATGGCGCGTAACGACTTACGCGCGCGGGGGGCTTGGGGGGCGCGAAGCGCCCCACCAACTAGGTGTTGGGGTGGCGCGAAGCGCCACCCCAACAGCTAGTCTATATATATAAAAATAAGTTGTCTGTCTGTCTGTCTGTGGATCAGGTGACGTCATGTTTCTGTGTCGGCTGACGTCATGAAATTAGTTGTCGTCATTTTTGCTTTGACGGTGACGTCATTAAAGATATTTAAGACATATATGTTCACGTAGAAATCTATTAATGTTTAAGTTTAAAATGACTGATGAACTTACAATGGCAAAAGCCGATGAAGATGCTCAAAGAGTCTATGCCAAAAAACTTATATAGCCGCAAGCCTGTTTTCTTGCTGTTCTTGTGATTCCTCGGCACGCTTTCTTTTCTTACTTTCTCTATCAGCCGCAAGCCTGTTTTCTTGCTGTTCTTGTGATTCCTCGGAACGCTTTCTTTTCTTACTTTCTCTATCAGCAGCAAGTTTTTTGGCATAGACTCTTTGAGCAGCTTCCTCGGCTGTTGCCATTGTAGGTTCTTCAGTCATTTTACAATTAAGAATTTAATGACGTCATCGTCATAACAAACATGACGACAACTAACTTCATGACGTCAGTCGACACACAAACATGACGTGACTCGACAGACACACACACACACACAGATAACTTATTTATATATATATATAGATAGATATATATAAAAATAAGTTGTCTGTGTGTTGTTACGCCAGTCTGTCTGTTACGCCAGATTATATCTTTTACTGCCTGTCCATGGATTATTCTTTATGGTTGATTGTGTATGGCTATGCTGTTTGACCTATGTGATTGTATGGATGAGTAGGGTTAAGGCCTTATTCAAGTGCTGGTCTATATTAATCACTAATTTAGGAAAACAGTCTTCCTTTTCTCCTTCTGTCTCTGTTTTTTTTTTTTTTTTATGTGTTTGTGCTGTTGCATTGGTGATTTCTCTTTTCATAATAAAAATAAGTTGTATTTATTTTTGTGTTGAGGGTTTGCATATGACGTCTGAAAAATAAAGAAGAAAAAGAAAACAAACTAAAATGTAAAAACTGGGAATTGCATAAATATTTCGAAATATTTTCACAATAAAAAATGGTAAAAAAACTAAAAAAAAAAAAATAAATAAAAAAATTAAAAAAAGAAAAAACCTAAAAAGAAAAAACGTAAAAAAAACTAAAAAAATTAAAAAACTAAAAAAAGCTAAAAAACTAAAAAAAAAAAAATGGGAATTGCACAAATATTTCAATATATTTTGACAATAGATTAAAGTAATTCGAAAACCTTAAAACAGATACCCAAAAATTGAGGTTTATTATAAATTGTTGGAGCTTTAGCATGGTTGGCACGTAAAGATTTTTCCAAGTGTCAATGTTAGAATGAACATTGCCCCCCGGTGTCCCTGTTGTATTTTTGTCCCTGTGCCCAAGCGAAGCTGTTTGGCGAATTCTTTCATTTCCGATACATGAACGTAGTCCAGCTGTTGTTCACATAGCGGTACATTTTCAGAATGGTTAACGTGTTTATTTCACGGAAACCAACGTGCAACAAAGAGCCCTGAATCCACCGGATACAACATTAACAGCTTTTTTTTCGCTTTGCAAAAATGATTCTTTTGCAAAAAAACTGCTGTATACTGAAGTGCCTTCATATTACACGTGGAATACTAAAAATAAAGTATTTGAACGTCGAAAACAGGGTAAGTCAGTCGACGGCCAACCTACCATCTTCAAAGATACCACGATAGGAAGACTCTACACCGTTCACCCCAATCAACATGAATGCTTCTTTCCACGCCTGCTTTTGGTGAATATACCCGGTCCGACATCCTTTGAGTATTTGAGAACTGTAAACGGTACTATACATGACACTTACCGTAGTGCATGCCAAGCTCTGAATTTATTGGAGAATGACCAGCACTGGGATAACTGCATCAATGACGCGTGCGAAACGTCAACCCCAAGTCAAATTCGTGCATTGTTTGGCATCATTTTAACAACTTGCTCTCCATCAGCTCCTACAGAGTTATGGGAAAAATATAAGTCAAAAATGTCCGAAGATATACTCCATCGAAAACAGTTAGAGACGTCAGATATGACTTTTGATTTTACATCAGAAATTTATAACTACACTTTAGTTATTATAGAAGATTTGTGCGTACGTATGGCAAACAAACCTCTTCAGGATTTGGGAATGCCTTCACCTAACCGTATCGCTGCTGTTTCGACATGTGTAGAATTGGATCGTGAACAAAGTTACAGTACGAGTGATCTATTGTCGTATGTACAAAATAACATTTCCAAGTTAACGTCGGAACAAAAAGACATTTATGATACGATAATGCATTGTGTCGATAACAACGTTGGAGAAATTTTCTTTTTGGATGCGCCAGGAGGTACTGGTAAAACGTTTGTGATAAAACTGATTCTGGCATCAATTCGATCAAAAAATGATATAGCGTTGGCAATTGCGTCGTCCGGAATAGCCGCAACATTGCTGCCTGGTGGAAGAACTGCTCATTCCGCTTTGAAATTGCCTCTGAATTTGCATACAAGTGCCTACTGATACGCATAAAATTGTTATTTCCGCTGACAAAACGCCTCCTGGCCAACATGTGCGTAGATACAATGCTCCAACTATCGACGAAGTGGCAATCGTTATGGTCGGTGATCAGTTTTTACCTCGAGAAATTATTCGTCATAAGCGAAAGGCTCAGTTGTTAAGAATTGCTGAAACTCATCGATGCTACGATGCCCTACAATATCCTATCATTTTTTGGGATGGAGCCGACGGCTATCACTTTAATATTAAATTGATGAATCCAGCCACTAACAAAGAAATGAATAAGAAATGCAGTGCAATGCATTACATGTATTTGACATGCATTGACTTGTATTTGCTTTACAAGTCAGTCGACACAGTTTTGGAGCCAAATGAAGCGGTTAATTATCCATCTGAATTTTTAAATTCCATAGATCTTTCAGGGTTTCCACCACACGTGCTACAAATAAAAATAGGCTTACCAATAATACTTTTAAGAAATATCAACCCACCAAAGCCTTGCAATGGCACGCGACTTGCCGTAAAAAAAAACAATGGAAAACCTAATAGAAGCCACAATCTTGACAGGGCCTTTTGAGGGTGAGGCTGATCTTATTCCTCGAATTCCCATGATTCCAACGGATCTGCCTTTTCAATTTAAAAGATTGCAATTCCCAATTCGATTAGCATTTGCAATCACCATTAACAAAGCTCAAGGTCAAAGCTCAAAGCTCAAGGTCTTTTTTTTATGTTTTAGTTTTCTGCCTTTTTTTTAGTTTTTTTTAGTTATACCTCATGATTCTAATGATTGCCCTTGAGCTTTGTTGATGGTGGTTGCTAATCAAACATTCTCTGTGTCCCCATCGTCATTTATATATCCCCCTGTGCCCCCGGCGTCCCCGTTGTAGTTGTGTCCCTGTGTCCCAGTCGTCATTTATATTCCCTGTGTCCCGGTCGTCATTTGTATTCCGGTGTCCCAGTCTGTATATACATTCGTTTTTGAAATGGTAAATGATGAAATAAATTTTTGTATTTTTCCCCTTTTTTTCTTTTTAGTTTTTTTTTGGTTTTTACATTTTTTGTTTTTTTTAGTTTTTTTTCTTTTTTCTTTTTAGTTTTTTTTTATTTTTATTTTTTTAGTTTTTTTTTTCTCCTTTATTTTTCTTTTTGTTTCCTTTTTTTAGTTTTTTTATTTTTTAGTTTTTTTAGTTTTTTAGCTTTTTTAGTTTTTTTATTAGTTTTTAGTTTGTTTTTTTCTTTTTAGTTTTTTTGTAGTTTTTACCTTTTTTTTTTAGTTTTTTTTTTTACTTATGTCCTGGTCGTCATTTATACTCCCTGTGTCCCGGTCGTCATTTGTGATGGTTTGTTGACGGTGTTTTGTTGATGGTGATTGCTAATTGAACATTCCTTGTGTCCCGGTCGCTTTCTCTTTGAGTTTCCCGGTCGTCATTTATATTCCCTATGTGCCGGTGTCCTGGTCGTCATTTGTGTCCCAATGTAATTTCGTAATTTCGTCAGTCGAAAACATGACGTCAGCCGACACAGAAACATGACGTCACCTGATCCACAGACAGACAGACAGACAACTTATTTTTATATATATAGATATATATATATATATATATATATATATATATATATATATATATATATATATATATATATATATATATATATATATATATATATATATATATATGTTTTTAACTACGTAAAACTTGCGAATATACAACATTCTTTGCCGTCCCATTGTCTGTGCATATAAATAGATTGTCAGGTTTACCGACTCTTGAACATGCAACATATAATGGTCCATGGGAAAACAATCCGTATTCAGATCTATACCTCATGATTCTAATGATTGCCCTTGAGCTTTGTTGATGGTGATTGCTAATCGACCATTCCCTGTGTCACCGTCGTCATTTATATATCTCCCTGTGCCCCCCGGCGTCCCCGTTGTAGTTGTGTCCCTGTGTCCCGGTCGTCATTTATATTCCCTGTGTCCCGGTCGTCATTTGTGTCCCGGTGTCCCAGTCTGTGATTTCTCTTTGAGTGTCCCGGGCGTCATTTATATTCCTTGTGTCCCGGTGTCCCGGTCGTCATTTGTGTCCCGGTGTCCTGGTCTGTATATACATTCGTTTTTGAATTGGTCTTTTTTTTAGTTTTTAGTTTTTTACCTTTTTTTAGTTTTTTTAGTTATACCTCATGATTCTAATGATTGCCCTTGAGCTTTATTGATGGTGATTGCTAATCAAACATTCCCTGTGTCCCCGTCGTCATTTATATATCCCCCTTTGCCCCCCCCGGCGTCCTCGTTGTAGTTGATGAAATAAATTTTTGTATTTTTCCGCTTTTTTTCTTTTTAGTTTTTTTTTTCTTTTTATTTTTTTTAGTTTTGTTTTTCTCCTTTATTTTTATTTTTTCCTTTTTTTCTTTTTTTTTCTTTTTTAGTTTTTTTAGTTTTTTAGCTTTTCCCTATGTGCCGGTGTCCCGGTCGTCATTTGTGTCCCGATGTCCCGGTCTGTAATTTCGTCAGTCGAAAATATGACGTCAGTCGACACACAAACATGACGTCACTCGACAGACACACACACACACAGACAACTTATTTATATATATATAGATAGATGTGCCGGTGTCCTGGTCGTCATTTGTGTCCCGATGTCCCGGTCTGTAATTTCGTCAGTCGAAAACATGACGTCAGTCGACACACAAACATGACGTCACTTGACAGACACACACACACACAGACAACTTATTTTTATACTAGCTGTTGGGGTGGCGCTTCGCGCCACCCCAAAACCTAGTTGGTGGGGCGCTTCGCGCCCCCCCCAAGCCCCCCCGCGCAAGTAATTCGTTACGCGCCATATTAGTTACGCGCCATTGTAGCTGTGTCCCTGTGTCCCACCTATGAATAGAGATAGATATAAATATATATTTTTAACTACGTAAAACATGCAAATATACAACATTCTTCGCTGTCCCATTGTCTGTGCATATAAATAGCATTTATATTCCCTGTGTCCCGGTCGTCATTTGTGTCCTGGTGTCCCAGTTTGTAATTTCTCTTTGAGTGTCCAGGTCGTCATTTATATTCCCTGTGTCCCGGTCGTCATTTGTGTCCCGGTCAGTAATTTCTATTCAAACAATCCCTGTGTCTCAGTCGTCAATTATATATCCCGCCTGTGCCCCCGGCGTCCCCGTTGTAGTTGTGTCTCTGTGTCCCGGTCGTCATTTATATTCCCGGTCGTGATTTGTGTCCGGGTGTCCCAGTCTGTAATTTTTCTTTGAGGTTCCCGTTCGTCATTTATATTCCCTCTGTGTCGGTCGTCATTTGTGTCCCGGTCTGTAATTTATCTTTGAGTATTTTTTCTTTTTAGTTTTTTACATTTTTCAGTTTTTTTCTTCTTCTTTATTTTTCAGCGTCACTATGAAGTACATATCGCCGAACCTTTGTTTTTTAACTTAAATCTGGTAGGCATTGATGACCTTATCCAAGTTAAAATCCCAAACCCAATCATAATCGCTATCATTTTCAGTTTTGATATGTTTTGACTCTCGCTTTCCTGGTGGATTTTCATCTAACTGCGCGGTTTTGTGTTCTTTAGCCGCAAGCCTGTTTTCTTGCTGTTCTTGTGATTCCTCGGCACGCTTTCTTTTCTTACTTTCTCTATCAGCTGCAAGCCTGTTTTCTTGCTGTTCTTGTGATTCCTCGGCACGCTTTCTTTTCTTACTTTCTCTATCAGCAGCGTGAACGCATTAACGCATGTCTTAAATACCATTAATGACGTCATCGTCAAAGCAAAAATGACGACAACTAATTTCATGACGTCAGTCAACACAGAAACATGACGTCACCTTATCCACAGACAGACAGACAACTTATTTTTATATATATATATAGATGTTGGGGTGGCGCTTCGCGCCACCCCAAAACCTAGTTGGTGGGGCGCTTCGCGCCCCCCCCAAGCCCCCCCCGCGCGTAAGTCGTTACGCGCCATATTAGTTACGCGCCATTGTAGCTGTGTCCCTGTGTCCCACCTATGAATAGAGATAGATATAAATATATATTTTTAACTACGTAAAACATGCGAATATACAACATTCTTCGCTGTCCCATTGTCTGTGCATATAAATAGCATTTATATTCCCTGTGTCCCGGTCGTCATTTGTGTCCTGGTGTCCCAGTTTGTAATTTCTCTTTGAGTGTCCAGGTCGTCATTTATATTCCCTGTGTCCAAGTGTCCCGGTCGTCATTTGTGTCCCGGTCAGTAATTTCTATTCAAACAATCCCTGTGTCTCAGTCGTCAATTATATATCCCGCCTGTGCCCCCGGCGTCCCCGTTGTAGTTGTGTCTCTGTGTCCCGGTCGTCATTTATATTCCCGGTCGTGATTTGTGTCCGGGTGTCCCAGTCTGTAATTTTTCTTTGAGGTTCCCGTTCGTCATTTATATTCCCTCAGTGTCGGTCGTCATTTGTGTCCCGGTCTGTAATTTATCTTTGAGTATTTTTTCTTTTTAGTTTTTTACATTTTTCAGTTTTTTTTTTCTTCTTTATTTTTCAGCGTCACTATGAAGTACATATCGCCGAACCTTTGTTTTTTAACTTAAATCTGGTAGGCATTGATGACCTTACCCAAGTTAAAATCCCAAACCCAATCATCGTCGCTATCATTTTCAGTTTTGATATGTTTTGACTCTCGCTTTCCTGGTGGATTTTCATCTAACTGCGCGGTTTTGTGTTCTTTAGCCGCAAGCCTGTTTTCTTGCTGTTCTTGTGATTCCTCGGCACGCTTTCTTTGCTTACTTTCTCTATCAGCTGCAAGCCTGTTTTCTTGCTGTTCTTGTGATTCCTCGGCACGCTTTCTTTTCTTACTTTCTCTATCAGCAGCGTGAACGCGTTAACGCATGTCTTAAATACCATTAATGACGTCACCGTCAAAGCAAAAATGACGACAACTAATTTCATGACGTCAGTCAACACAGAAACATGACGTCACCTGATCCACAGACAGACAGACAACTTATTTTTATATATATATATATATAGATAGATAGATAGAAGATATATAGATAGATAGATATATAAATAAGTTGTCTGCGCGTCTGTGTGTCGAGTGACGTCATGTTTGTGTGTCGACTGACGTCATGTCTGTTGTCACTCATTAGAATCATGAGGTATAACTAAAAAAAAAACTAAAGAAAGGTAAAAAACTAAAAACTAAAAAAAAAGACCAATTCAAAAACGAATGTATATACAGACCGTGACACCGGGACACAATTGACGACCAGGACACAAGGAATATAAATGACGACCGGGACACTCAAAGAGAAATTACAGACTGGGACACCGGGACACAAATGACGACCGGGACACAGGGAATATAAATGACGACCGGGACACAGGGACACAACTACAACGGGGATGCCGGGGGGCAAAGGGGGATATATAAATGACGACGGCGACACAGGGAATGGTCGATTAGCAATCACCATCAACAAAGCTCAAGGGCAATCATTAGAATCATGAGGTATAGATCTGAATACGGATTGTTTTCCCATGGACAATTATATTTTGCGAGTTTAGTAAGTTTGACTGAATGTAAACAGTGAGGAAATTGTTAAATTTGGATTACAATGATTCTCTTGGATTGACTGATACAGTGTATCTGTGGATGCTTAAGTGGGCTAGGTTAAACCTACATTACTAAGATCTGCCCATAAAGTTGGCATTTGTTTGAAGCTATCTATTGAAATAATTAGCTCATTTTTTTTCGCGTTGACATTATTAGATTCTTACTAATTTCAGCTATTATAGATGGCGTTCATTTAGACGTTGAACCGTGAACGTCGTTAGACGTTGAATGTTGAACCAAGTGACAGTGGCAATGGCTTCGGGCATTGATGCGGCTAATCAAAACGATGACGAAATTCTTTGTCCCGTTGAAAAACAAAAAGTGTCTCTATGTTATTAGGTTTGCTGAGAGAAGTTTTCGGAAATGTAAAAAAAGTCCCTGGTGGGAAGGACAATGTTAAAAATATATGCGACCGGATCCTCGTTCTACATCAGAATGTTATAGAAGAGAACTCAGAACTACTTCGTAAGGAGAATCGCCACCTGTAAACAATTGTGAAACTGCAAGAACGTATTGGAGACCTAAATAAAACACCCATTTGTATGCTTGGGGCTGCACAGCAGACTGTGACCTCATCCCGTTCGTTTGCATCAGTCGTACGTGGCCAAAACGTTTGTTCTGTCATTCTTGATGACAAAAATAGTGATAAACGTCAGGGCCGAAATGATTTACAAAAGCTGACCAAAAGTTTTTACCAGGCTATCGACAAAGACAATAAAAATTTTGCTGTGAAAAAGACAGTACCTGCGAAGAATGGAAAAATTATCTTTGAACTGGGATCCGAGTCCGATACAGAAGAGGCAATTTCTGCATTTAACAAGAAAGTAGAGGTTACAAAATATAAAGCTGTGCAAGTAAAGAAAAAGATGGCGAGAATAATCGTACACGACGTCACGGAGTGTGAAGACGCCGATTCCTTCCGCACAGAGTTCTTGCGAAGCAACGATAATGTAAAAGACATGGTTGATCATGGTGAGCTACTGAAAGTTGTCACAATGTTGTGGAAAGATAGAAGCCATGCTAATGTCGTATTTGAAGTTAGCCCAAAACTCCGCAAGTCCATCCTGTTAAATGGTCACATGAAACTTGGCTTCTTGTTGAAGCGCTGTGAAGACTATATGTTCCTAATAAAGTGTTGAAAGGCAAGCCTTTATGGCCACCGAGCAACTGATTGCAGAGGCACGCAGTGCTGCTCTTTTTGCATGGGTAACCATTCATTTGATGATTGCCCAAAAACATTTTCTGATCGCCCATCGTGCCGTGCTTGTCACCATAGCAAGACCATTGGAAGCCCGCATGCGTCGTACGAAATTAAAAAGTGCCCAACTGCACAAAAGATTATAGCAAAACTGAAAGACAGGATTCTGTATCACGAGGGTCAATAATGTTGCAATCAGGCAGTGTAAATGATGTGAATAAATCATTGTCTTTCATCCAGATTAACTTGCAGCATTCTTTCCATGCAATGGTGCAGTTACAACAAACTCTTGCAGAAAGAAAGCCAGATGTTGTTCTGCTGCAGGAACCCTATGTTAATAAGTTCGGAAAGCTTTCGTGTATTCCACGAAAACGGTTGTTTCTCAAAAATTGATTACGATACGAGGTTTTTTAGTGCAGCTGTTTTAATTAAAAAATGTTATCGTGCAGGTATTAACTATGATGATTCGTCTAATGAATGTGTAACTGTGTCTATTTATTTGCCAAGTCATAAAGTTGTTGTTTCGTCAATATATTGTCCCCCATCAATTCAGTCAGTATCTGATGTATTAGCTTTGACTGATGGGTTAAGCAATCATAGTAATCATGTTGTTGGTGGTGACTTTAATGCTAAAAGCCCGATTTGGATGACAAGTTGCAATAGTGATCGAAGAGGAAAAGAATTAGAAGATTATTTTGCTAATAAGAATTTAGTTGTTATAAATGACCCAGATGTGCCGACGTATTACGTCGGCTCTTCTAGCCCTGATGTCACAGCTGTAGGTTCTAATCTAGTCCAGTTTGCTAAGGACTGGACGGTTCTTTCGGATTCCCCGTCATTGTCTGATCATTTTTATATTTCTTTTGTAATAGTGTTAGATGCTGTACAAGGTATAGAAACTTTCCCTCAAAAGTATGATTATAGTAAAACAGATTGGGGAATATTTAGTTCAGTTTTACTTAGTAGAATAGATGATGTGTATTCGCTTCCTGTGTCGTCTGTACAAGAGATAGATGTGGCTGTTGAAAGTTTTAGAAAGCTGATTTCTGATGCCACTGCTGATTCGACCCCAGTTTTTGGCAGTAAAAGATCAAAAAAGTATGCTAGGTGGTGGAATCCGGAATTGACAAGATTAAGGCACATTTATAGAAGGAATTTGAGAATTTGTAAAATTTTAGATGGTTTAGAAAGTGAAGTAAATATGAAAAATTCCCTTAAAGATTATAAATATGAAATTGTAAGAGCTAAGAGAGAAGATTGGAAAAAGTTTTGTGAAGAAAGAGCTAGCTTTGATCCATGGCAAACTATTCACAAGATATGTCGGTCAGATGGCGGATGTATTCAGCCTCTGCATGTGTTAAAAGATGATGGTAGCAGAACTTCATCACTGAATGAAGCAAGTGATGAACTTTTGGCTAAGTGGTTCCAAAAAGATGATAGTGTTGATGATAATATGTTCCATTTTGATGTGAGACAACAAGTTCAAAATTTTGTTCAAAATGTTACTTCTGGAGCAGATGAAATTAATGCTGATGTTTTAAAAGATGCTATTGATTCTTTTAAACCAATGAAAGCTCCAGGTCCAGATGGAATCTTAAATCTTGTTTTGAAAAAAAATATTAATGTGATAACACCGTCTTTTCTAAAAATCATAAATGCATGTTTAAATTTGTGTTATTTTCCTAAGGAGTGGAAAAAAGCTAATGTGATAATTATTTTGAAAAAAAGGAAAGAAAAATGATGGGAGTCCCCGTTCTTATCGCCCTATTAGTTTACTTTCGAATTTAGGTAAAGTATTTGAAAAAGTAATAATGCATAAACTGTATAATTTAAGTTCTGAAAAGAATTGGATATCTACTTTGCAGTTTGGATTTAGTAAGGGGAAGAGTACAGTTGATGCAGTAGATAATGTTGTCACTGTTGTTGTAAATAATAATTTAAAAAAGAAATTTACTTTATGTATTTTTTTTCGACATAAAAGGGGCTTTTGATAACGCTTGGCATCCAGGAATAATTAAAAAATTGATAGAAAAAGAATGTCCGGGAAGTTTGATAAAATTAGTTCATAGTTATGTTAAAGACCGTGTAGTTACATACCAAAATGAAGTTTCAAGGGCTCTTAAAAAATCATGTCCTCAGGGTGGAATTTTATCTCCATTTTTATGGTTAATTAATATAAATGATCTTCTGAATGAAAAAATTGACAAAAATTGTATTATACAAGCTTACTCAGATGACATTTGTATGATAATAAGTTCAGAAAGTATTTGTCAACTGGAAGAAATAGCTCAGAAAGTGTTTACAAAGTTGGAGGAGTGGTCTGCTAAAAATAAACTTGAATTTGATAAAAACAAAACTGAAGCTGTTTTGTTTACAAATAAGCAAAAAGTTCCAAAAATTACTCTGAAATTTGGTGGTGATATTATTGAAGTGAAAGAAAAAGTTAAATATTTGGGCGTTATTTTGGGTAGAAAATTATTGCGGACAGACCATGTTGTTAGTAGAATTAATTCAGCTAAACAATATTCAACTCATCTTTTATGTGCGGCAAAAACAACATGGGGCCTAAAACCTTTTGCATTAAGGAAACTGTATAAGTCGGTTGTAGAAAGTACAATTTTATATGCTGTTCCAGTTTGGATCGCTGCTCTTAAGAAAAAACATATTCTGAGAAAAATAAAATCAGCTCAAAGAATTTCGATGTTGACAATCTCCAAATCGTTTCGAAGTGCACAGTCAGAAGTAATAACAGCCATTTCTGGTGTGTTGCCTATTCATACTAGAGCTTATGAACTGACTGCATTAAGGTATGCTCGCAAAGGCCGCCCTCAAAATTGGCCAATGTTTACTCCACCTTCTTTCCCTTTAGCTCAAAGATCATCTCTTCATAGTATCTTTACAGATGAAATTCTTTCAGAATTGTTTGGGCCAAGTATTTTTGATAATAACTTTATTTTACACCGTCAGTTACTCAAATCTAAGTTATATGAAATGTGGTATAGGGATTTTAAAAACTCAATTAGCTATTGGCCAAGCCGTTTCTTTTCAAGTCCAAATGATTTAATTGCTGCTTCTTCTTTTGAGCCAAGATACCAGTTGACACAATTTATTACCGGCCATTGTCGTCTTAATGGTTTCCTCCATAGAATTGGTAAAGTTCCTTCTAGCTTGTGCCATTGCTGCGAAATTCTTGAAACTTGCAGCCATCTTTTATTTGAATGTCCTTTTTATTATGCCCAGAGAATGTTTTTGTCTTTGTGCCTATCTGAACTAGGTCTTAGCTTTCCTTTTAGTTTGAATTTGGTAGTGAGTAATAAGGATCTTAGAAACCTTGTTATTGATTTTTTTAAAAAAGAACTGGGAGATTAGAAATTTCGTAGTTGGTATTCATTGGTTGTGTAATCATTTTTCTTCATTTATGACATTAAGATTAGATGGTTTTTTTTTTTTTTTTTTTTTTTTTTTTTTTTTTTTTTTTTTTTTTTTTTTGTGCTTTCTTTTTTATGTCATGTAGTTTTAGTTTAGCATATTATGTGAAATACCTTGTTTGGTTTACTCACGAATAAATACTTATACTTACTTATTATATGTTGCATGTTCAAGAGTCGGTAAACGTGACAATCTATTTATATGCACAGATAATGGGACAGCGAAGAATGTTGTATATTCGCAAGTTTTACGTAGTTAAAAGCATATATATATATATATATATATATATATATATATATATATATATATTCACAGGTGGGACACAGGGACACAACTACAATGGCGCGTAACTAATATGGCGCATAACGACTTACGCGCGCGGGGGGGCTTGGGGGGCGCGAAGCGCCCCCACCAACTAGGTGTTGGGGTGGAGCAAAGCGCCACCCCAACAGCTAGTAATATCTATATCTATATATATATCTAGTAACAGCTAGATATATATCTATATATATATATCTATATATATATATATATATATATATATATATATATATATATTCACAGGTGGGACACAGGGACACAACTACAATGGCGCGTAACTAATATGGCGCATAACGACTTACACGCGCGGGGGGCCTTGGGGGGCGCGAAGCGCCCCCACCAACTAGGTGTTGGGGTGGCGCAAAGCGCCACCCCAACAGCTAGTAATAATATAATATAAAGCATATAATATAATAAGTATTATATAATATAATACTTAGCAACTAATACTCAGAGCCGTTCCTAAGATTGGCGGTTCCCAGAGAAAAGTAACTTATACTTCCCCCTCCCAACTCCAATATAAGCAAACAAGCTAAATCAAAGGGGCAAATTTAATCCAAGTTGAAAATTCCCAACCAGTGGTGCTTCCCCCCATCTGAAGTGCCTGGGAAAACTGGCCGACTTCCCTGATCCCCTCCCCAGGAACAGCTCTGCTAACACTATATGCTCTTTGCATAATAACTTGGATAAGACACAAGTTTCATAATAATATTGTACTCCGGAAAAAAAGTGGACGAAGTTACTTTTTTCCAGTTCTGGTTTGGATTTTTATTTACGTCTATAAATTTAATTATTTATCAGGTTTTCTTAGTGTATATATATATATATATATATATATACTAGCTGTTGGGGTGGCGCTTCGCGCCACCCCAACACCTAGTTGGTGGGGGCGCTTCGCCCCCCCCCCAAGCCCCCCCGCGCGCGTAAGTCGTTACGCGCCATAATAGTTACGCGCCATTGTAGTTGTGTCCCTATGTCCCACCTGTGAATATAGATAGATATATATATATATATATATATATATATATATATATATATATATATATATATATATATATATATATATATATATATATATATATATATATATATATATATATATATATATATATATATATATATACGGTTTTAACTACGTAAAACTTGCGAATATACAACATTCTTTGCTGTCCCATTGTCTTTGCATATAAATAGATTGTCAGGTTTACCGACTCTTGAACATGCAACATATAATGGTCCATGGGAAAACAATCTGTATTCAGATCTATGTATTCAGAGATTTGTTGATGGTGATTGCTAATCGACCATTCCCTGTCCCGGTGTCCCGGTCGTCATTTATATCCCCCTGTTTCCCCCGGTGTCCCCGTTGTAGTTGTGTCCCTGTGTCCCGGTCGTCATTTATATTCCCTGTGTCCCGGTCGTCATTTGTATCCCGGTGTCCCGGTCTGTATATACATTCGTTTTTTAGTTTTGTTTTTCTCCTTTATTTTTTTCCTTTTTTTTTCTTTTTTAGTTTATTTAGATTTTTAGATTTTTTAGTTTTTTTATTAGTTTTTAGTTTTTTTTTCTTTTTAGTTTTTTGTAGTTTTTACCTTTTTTTAGTTTTGTTAGTTTTTTTTTTTACTTATGTCCTGGTCGTCATTTATACTCCCTGTGTCCCGGTGCTTTGTTGATTGCTAATCGAACATTCCTTTTGTCCTGGTCGCTTTCTCTTTGAGTGTCGTCATTTATTTTTTTCTTTTTTAGTTCTTTTAGTTTTTACCTTTTTTAGTTTTTTTTAGTTTTTTAGATGAAAATTTTTTTTAGTTTTTTCCTTTTTTTCTTTTTAGTTTTTTATTGGTTTTTACCTTTATTTTAGCTTATTTTTCAGTTTTTTCCTTTTTTTTAGTTTTTTTTATTTTTTATTTTTTTTAGTTTTTTACCTTTTTTTAGTTTTTTTAGTTTTTTTAGTTTTTTAGCTTTTTTACTTTTTTTATTAGTTTTTAGTTTTTTTTGTAGTTTTTGCCTTTTTTTAGTTTTTTCAGTTTTTTTTTTAGTTTTTTATTGGTTTTTACCTTTATTTTAGCTTATTTTTCAGTTTTTTCCTTTTTTTAAGTTTTTTTTAGTTTTTAGTTTTTTTAGTTTTTTACCTTTTTTTAGTTTTTTTAGTTTTTTTTAGTTTTTTAGCTTTTTTATTTTTTTTTATTAGTTTTTAGTTTTTTTTGTAGTTTTTGCCTTTTTTTTGTTTTTTTAGTTTTTTTGCTTTTTTATTAGTTTTTAGTTTTTTTTTGTAGTTTTTTGCCTTTTTTTAGTTTTTTCTTTTTAGTTTTTTTGTAGTTTTTACCTTCTTTTTAGTTTTGTTAGTTTTTTTTTTTACTTATGTCCTGGTCGTCATTTATACTCCCTGTGTCCCGGTGCTTTGTTGATTGCTAATCGAACATTCCTTTTGTCCTTGTCGCTTTCTCTTTGAGTGTCGTCATTTATTTTTTTCTTTTTTAGTTCTTTTAGTTTTTACCTTTTTTAGTTTTTTTTAGTTTTTTAGATGAAAATTTTTTTTAGTTTTTTCCTTTTTTTTTTGGTTTTTTATTGGTTTTTACCTTTATTTTAGCTTATTTTTCAGTTTTTTCCTTTTTTTTATTTTTTTTTATTTTTTATTTTTTTTAGTTTTTTACCTTTTTTTAGTTTTTTTAGTTTTTTTAGTTTTTTAGCTTTTTTACTTTTTTTATTAGTTTTTAGTTTTTTTTTGTAGTTTTTGCCTTTTTTTAGTTTTTTCAGTTTTTTTTTTAGTTTTTTATTGGTTTTTACCTTTATTTTAGCTTATTTTTCAGTTTTTCCTTTTTTTTAGTTTTTTTTTAGTTTTTAGTTTTTTTAGTTTTTTAGCTTTTTTATTTTTTTTATTAGTTTTTAGTTTTTTTTGTAGTTTTCGCCTTTTTTTGTTTTTTTTAGTTTTTTAGATTTTTTATTAGTTTTTAGTTTTATTTGTAGTTTTTGCCTTTTTTTAGTTTTTTTAGTTTTTTTTAGTTTTTTAGCTTTTTTATTTTTTTTATTAGTTTTTAGTTTTTTTTTGTAGTTTTTGCCTTTTTTTAGTTTTTTCAGTTTTCAGTTTTGTCACCTGATCCAGTTTTTTCAGGTGACGTCACCTGATCCATCCACAGATCCACACACAGACAACTTATTTTTATATATATAGATATATATATATATATATATATATATATATATATATATATATATATATATATATATATATATATATATATATATATATATATATATATCTTCTATATATATAAAAATAAGTTGTCTGTCTGTGTGTCTGTCTGTCTGTCAGGTGACGTCATGTTTCTGTGTTGACTGACGTCATCAAGTTAGTTATCGTCATTTTTGCTATGACGGTGACGTCATTAACGGTATTTAAGACAATTGTTCACGGAAAAATGTTTAATTGTAAAATGACTGAAGAACCTACAATGGCAACAGCCGAGGAAGCTGCTCAAAGAGTTTATGCCAAAAAACTTGCTGCTGATAGAGAAAGTAAGAAAAGAAAGCGTTCCGAGGAATCACAATAACAGCAAGAAAACAGGCTTGCGGCTAAAGAACGCAAAACCGCGCAGTTAGATGAAAATCCACCTGGACAGCGAGAGTCAAAACATATCAAAACTGAAAATGATAGCGATGATGATTGGGTATGGGATTTTGACTTGGATAAGGTCATCAATGCCTACCAGATTTAAGTTAAAAAAACAAAGGTTCGTCGATATGTACTTCATAGTGACGCTGAAAAATAAAGAAGAAAAAGAAAACTGAAAAAAGAAAAAAGGTAAAAAACTAAAAAAAAACTAAAAAGAAAAAACACTCAAAGAGAAATTACAGACCGGGACACAAATGACGACCGAGACAGAGGGAATATAAGTGACGACCGGGAACCTCAAAGAGAAATTACAGACTGGGACACCCGGACACAAATCACGACCGGGACACAGGGAATATAAATGACGACCGGGACACAGGGACACAACTACAACGGGGACGCCGGGGGCACAGGCGGGATATATAAATGACGACCGGGACACAGGGATTGTTCGAATAGAAATTACAAACTGGGACACCGGGACACAAATGACGACCGGGACACAGGGAATATAAATTACGACCGGGACACAGGGACACATCATTAGAATAATGAGGTATAGATCTGAATACGGATTGTTTTTCCCATGGACAATTATATGTTGCGTGTTCAAGAGTCAGTAAACCTGACAATCTATTTATATGCACAGACAATGGGACAGCGAAGAATGTTGTATATTCGCATGTTTTACGTAGTTAAAAACATATATTTATATATATCTCTATTCACAGGTGGGACACAGGGACACAACTACAATGGCGCGTGACTAATATGGCGCGTAACGACTTACGCGCGCGGGGGGGCTTGGGGGGGCGCGAACCGCCCCACCAACTAGGTGTTGGGGTGGCGTGAAGCGCCACCCCAACTGCTAGTATATATATATATATATATATATATATATATATATATATATATATATATATATATATATATATATATATATATATATATATATATATATATTTAACTACGTAAAACTTGCGAATATACAACATTATTTGCTGTCCCATTGTCTGTCCATATAAATAGATTGTCAGGTTTACCAACTCTTGAACATGCAACATAATAATTGTCCATGGGAAAACAATTCGTATTCAGATCTATACCGCATTTTTCTAACGATTGCCCTTGAGCTTTATTGATGGTGATTGCTAATCGAACATTCCCTGTGTCCCCGTCATCATTTATTTATCCCCCTGTGCCCCCGGCGTCCCCGTTGTAGCTGTGTCCCTGTGTCCTGGTCGTCATTTTTATTTTCTTTGTCCCGGTCGTCATTTGTGTCCCGGTATCCCAGTCTGTAATTTCTCTTCGAGTGTCCCGGTCGGCATTTATATTCCCTCTGTCCCGGTCGTCATTTGTGTCCCGGTGTCCCGGTCCGTAATTTCTCTTTGAGTGTCCCGGTCGTCATTTATTTTCGCCTTTGTCCCGGTCGTCATTTGTGTCCCGGTGTCCCGGTCTGTAGTGTCATCTTATAATGAGGTCATATACAAAGCCTTATATACTTATACTGACGTCAAATGCAAACCCACAAACAAACAAACATGCATATATACAACTTATTTTTATATATATAGATACAGTTTCCTTTTTATAAATTTTTTTTTTTCAGTTTTTTCTTTTCTTAGTTTTTTTCTTTTTTAGTTTTCTTTTTTTTTAGTTTCTTGTTTTTATTGATTTGTTTTCTTCAATTTGTCAATGTTCATTCTAAGATTGACACTTGGAAAAATCTTTACGTGCCAAGCATGCTAGAGCTCCAACAATTTATAATAAACCTCAACATTTTGGGTATCTGTTTTAAGGTTTTCGAATTACTTTAATCTATTGTCAAAATATATTGAAATATTTGTACAATTCCCAGTTTTTTTTTGTTTTTTTAGCTTTTTTTAGTTTTTTTCTTTTTAGTTTTTTACCTTTTTTTATTTTTTTACGTTTTTTCTTTTTAGGTTTTTTCTTTTTTTAATTTTTTTTTATATTTTAGTTTTTATTGAGTTTTTTTTTTCTTTTTAGTTTTTTTTTAGTTTTTTACCTTTTTTCTTTTTTCAGTTTTCTTTTTCTTCTTTATTTTTCAGCGTCACTATGTTATACTAAAATTTCTCTTTGAATTAACTATTTGAGCAGCTTCCTCGGCGGTTTCTTCTGTCATTTTAAGATCTATACTAAAAATTCCTCTTCACGTGCCAAGCTTGCTAAAGCTCAACAATTTATAATAAACCACAAAGTTTTAAGTATCTGTTTTAAGGTTTTCGAATTACTTTAATCTATTGTCAAAATATATTGAAATATTTATGCGATTCCCAGTTTTTACATTTTAAGTTTTCTTTTTCTTCTTTATTTTTCAGACGTCATATGCAAACCCTCAACACAAAAATACATACAACTTATTTTTATATATAGAAGATATAATCTGGCGTAACAGACATAGTGTAACAGACATAACACACAAAACTTATTTTTATATATATATAGAAGATTATTTTGCTTTTATTTCGATATATATTGCTTTTACGGGATAAGCTTTTCAGATCAACATATACATAAAAAAGAGGGAAAATGAAGAAACATTTTAAAATTGTTTTAACCTGCTCGTGCCAATGAAGCATTAGAAAATGATGAAATTACTGATTTATCATTGCTTGAAAATCTACGAAGTTTCGATATTCTAAGATTCTGCTGATATGATCGATCTTCAGCAACATTCGCTTATTTCAATCAAGGCCCTACCTAGTTATTTATTTTAAAGAGGATATGCGGTAAACTGATTTCAGACCAGTTTAAAAGTATGTACCAAATTGGATGTGGCCTGTTTCAACTTGAAGCAAAGACACTACCATATGCCACCCAGTTTAGAGAAGTTAAACATCCCAAACTCACCCCTAAGCTTGATTTTGAGACAAGAGTTAAGAATCTAAGAGTACCTGGCATGTCGTTTTGTACAGTCGAACAAAAAAAAGATATCAAGAAATAAGTATTCTTCATAGTCACCCCTCTTAAATTCAAGTAAATTCATAATTTTATGAATAACTAGATGGGTCCCGGCGGCTTCGCCGCCGGGACCCAGAGCACGCCACACGCCACAGAGCACGCCACAGGCTTCTATATATGGATTCTCATTGTCCCTTGTGTTCTAACCACAGAAAGTGCTGGGGTCCGGCGGCTTCCCCGCCGGGCCCCATCATGGCACGCGGCAGGCTTCTATATATGGATTCTCATTGTCCCTTGTGTTCTAACCACAGACAGTGCTGGGTCCCGGCGGCTTTGCCACTGGTCCCCGCGGGCCCAAGCATGGCACGCGACAGGCTTCTATACATGGATTCTCATTGTCACTTGTGTTCTGGGTCCCGGCAACGCTATGTCATTTTTGGATCGAATTGATGACGTAAATTGGTTTAGTTTTGTGTTTTAAGGTTTTCGAATTGCTTCAATCCATTGTCAAAATATATAGAAATATTTGTGCAATCACCAGTTTTTTACATTTTTAAGCAATCTATCTATATAAAAATAAGTTGTTTGTCTGTCTGTCGACTGACGTCATGTTTGTGTGTCGACTGACGTCATGTTTGTCGACTGACGTCATTATAAGGATTGAGCTGTATGTCGTCATGAAGTTGTTTGTCGTCTGACGTCATGTTTGTCGACTAACGAAACTACAGACCGGGACACCGGGACACAAATGACGTGTTATGTCTGTCATAACGTAATAGAGGCAACAATCTTGACAGGGCCTTTTGAGGGTGAGGCTTTTCTTATTCCACGCATTCTCATGATTCCAATGGATCTGCCTTTTCAACCTAAAAGATTGCAATTCCCAATTTGATTAGCATATTTAGTTTTCAGTCCAGAACCACTAAAGCTATTATGTAAATATCAAAAATATTTATGTTGTCTGAACAATAATTTTTAGTTTTTATTTCAAAATAGAAAATTACCTGACAATTTTAGAATTATATCTATCTATATATATAAAAATAAGTTGTCTGTCTGTGGATCAGGTGACGTCATGTTTCTGTGTCGACTGGCGTCATGAAGCTAGTTGTCGTCATTTTTGCTATGACGGTGACGTCATTAAAGATATTTAAGACATATATGTTCACGTAGAAATCTATTAATGTTTAAGTTTAAAATGACTGATGAACTTACAATGGCAAAAGCCGATGAAGATGCTCAAAGAGTCTATGCCAAAAAAATTGCTGCTGATAGAGAAAGTCAGAAAAGAAAGCGTGCCGAGGAATCAAAAGAACAGCAAGGAAACAGGCTTGAGGCTAAAGAACGCAAAACCGCGCAGTTATATGAAGATCCACCTGGACAGCGAGAGTCAAAACATATCAAAACTGTAAATGATAGCGATGATGATTGGGTTTGGGATCTTGACTTGGATAAGGTCATCAATGCCTACCAGATTTTAGTTAAAAAAACAAAGGTTCGGCGATATGTATTTCATAGTGAAGCTGAAAAATAAAGAAGAAAAAGAAAACTGAAAAAGAAAAAATGTAAAAAACTAAAAAATACTAAAAAGAAAAAACACTCAAAGAGAAATTACAGACCGGGACACAAATGACGACCGG
>NC_088865.1:23203982-23209898 GCF_032884065.1 Artemia franciscana | reverse complement strand
CGTATTCAGATCTATACCTCATGATTCTAATGATTGCCCTTGAGCTTTGTTGATGGTGATTGCTAATCGGCCATTCCCAGAGTCGCCATCGTCATTTATATATCCCCCTGTGCACCCCGGCGTCCCTTTTGTAGTTATGTCCCTGTGTCCCGGTCGTCGTCATTTATACTCCCTGTGTCCCGGTGCTTTGTTGATTGCTAATCGAACATTCCTTTTGTCCCGGTCGCTTTCTCTTTGAGTGTCGTCATTTATTTAGATTGTCAGGTTTACCGACTCTTGAACATGCAACATATAATTGTCCATGGGAAAAACAATCCATATTCAGATCTATACCTCATGATTCTAATGATTGCCCTTGAGCTTTGTTGATGGTGATTGCTAATTGAACATTCCCTGTGTCCCGGTCGTCATTTATATTCCCAGTATCCCGGTCGTCATTTGTGTCCCAGTGTTCCCCTTTTAGTTCTTTTTTATTGGTTTTGACCTTTTTTTAGGTTTTTTAGTTTTTTTCTTTTAGTTTTTTTTTGAAGTTTTTATCTTTTTAGTTTTTTTATTTTTATTTATATTTTTTTAGTTTTCTTTTTCTCCTTTATTTTTCAGTTTTTTCCTTTTTTTAGTTTTTTTTTCTTTTTTAGTTCTTTTAGTTTTTACCTTTTTAAGTTTTTTTTAGTTTTTTAGATGAAAATTTTTTTTAGTTTTTTTCCTTTTTTTCTTTTTAGTTTTTTATTGGTTTTTACCTTTTTTTTAGCTTTTTTGGTTTTTTTTCGTTTTTTCTTTTTACTTTTTTTTTAGTTTTTATCTCTTTAGTTTTTTTTTAAGTTTTTATCTTTTTAGTTTTTTATTTTTATTTATATTTTTTTAGTTTTCTTTTTCTCCTTTATTTTTCAGTTTTTTTCCTTTTTTTAGTTTTTTTCTTTTTTAGTTCTTTTAGTTTTTACCTTTTTTAGTTTTTTTTAGTTTTTTAGATGAAAATTTTTTTTAGTTTTTTTCCTTTTTTTCTTTTTAGTTTTTTATTGGTTTTTACCTTTTTTTAGCTTTTTTAGTTTTTTTTCGTTTTTTCTTTTTACTTTTTTTTTAGTTTTTATCTTTTTTATTTTTTTTATTTTTATTCTTAATTTTATTAGTTTTCTTTTTCTCTTCTATTTTTCAGTTTTTTCCTTTTTTTTAAGTTTTTTTTTAGTTGACGTCACCTGATCCACAGATCCACAGATCCACAGACAACTTATCTTCTATATATATAAAAATAAGTTGTCTGTGTGTGGATCTGTGTGTGGATCAGGTGACGTCATGTTTGTCCGCATATGACGTCTGAATTATTTCACACTAATACAAAAGAAGAAAAAAACTAAAAAAGGTAAAAACTACAAAAAAAACTAAAAAGAAAAAAAAACTAAAAAAGCTAAAAAACTAAAAAAAACTAAAAAAAGGTAAAAGTCTAATAACTAAAAAAAAACTGAAAAAAATAAAAAAAGGCAAAAACTACAAAAAAAATAAAAACTAATAAAAAAACTAAAAAAGCTAAAAAACTAAAAAAAACTAAAAAAAACTAAAAAAAGGTAAAAAACTAAAAAAAACTAAAAACTAAAAAAGAAAAAAACTAAAAAAAAGGAAAAAACTGAAAAATAAAAGAGAAAAGAAAACTAAAAAAATATGAATAAATATATATAAAAATAAGTTGTTTGTGGGTTATGTCTGTCTGTCTGTCTGTCGAGTGACGTCGTGTTTGTCCGCATATGACGTCTGAATTATTTCACACTAATACAAAAGAAGAAAAAAAACTAAAAAAGGTAAAAACTACAAAAAAAACTAAAAAGAAAAAAAAACTAAAAAAGCTAAAAAACTAAAAAAAACTAAAAAAAGGTAAAAAACTAAAAACTAAAAAAAACTGAAAAAACTAAAAAAAGGCAAAAAACTAAAAAAAAACTAAAAACTAATAAAAAAACTAAAAAAGCTAAAAAACTAAAAAAACTAAAAAAAGGTAAAAAACAAAAAAAAACTAAAAAAAAGGAAAAAACTGAAAAATAAGAGAAAAAGAAAACTAAAAAAATATTAATAAATAAAAATATAAATATAAATATAATATAAATTAGCAATCAACAAAGCACCGATACACAAATGACGACCGGGACACAGGGAGTATAAATGACGACCAGGACATAAGTAAAAAAAAAAACTAAAAAAACTAAAAAAATGGTAAAATCTACAAAAAAACTAAAAACTAATAAAAAAACTAAAAAATCTAAAAATCTAAATAAACTAAAAAAGAAAAAAAAGAAAAAAGGAAAAAAATAAAGGAGAAAAACAAAACTAAAAAACGAATGTATATACAGACCGGGACACCGGGATACAAATGACGACCGGGACACAGGGAATATAAATGACGACCGGGACACAGGGACACAACTACAATGGGGACGCCGGGGGGCACAGGGGGATATAAATGACGACCGGGACACCGGGACACAAGGAATATAAATGACGCCCGGGACACTCAAAGAGAAATCACAGACTGGAACACCGGGACACAAATGACGACCGGGACACAGGGAATATAAATAACGACCGGGACACAGGGACATAACTACAAAGGGGACGCCGGGATGCACAGGGGGATATATAAATGACGATGGCGACTCAGGGAATGGTCGATTAGCAATCACCATCAACAAAGCTCAAGGGCAATCATTAGAATCATGAGGTATAGATCTGAATACGGATTGTTTTCCCATGGACCATTATATGTTGCATGTTCAAGAGTCGGTAAACCTGACAATCTATTTATATGCACAGACAATGGGACAGCAAAGAATGTTGTATATTCGCAAGTTTTACGTAGTTAAAAACATATATATATATATATATATATATATATATATATATATATATATATATATATATATATATATATATATATATATATATATATATATATCTATATTCATAGGTGGGACATAGGGACACAACTACAATGGCGCGTAACTAATATGGCGCGTAACGACTTACGCGCGCGGGGGGGCTTGGGGGGGGCGCGAAGCGCCCCCACCAACTAGCTGTTGGGGTGGCGCTTCGCGCCACCCCAACAGCTAGTTTTTATATATATAGATATATATATAAATAAGTTGTCTGTCTGTTACCCCAGATTATGTCTTCTATATATATAAAAAAAACAACTAAAATGTAAAAACTGGGAATTGCATAAATATTTCGAAATATTTTAACAATACATTAAAGTAATTCGGAAACCTTAAAACAGATACTTAAAATTTGAGGTTTATTATAAATTGTTGAGCTTCAGCAAGCTTGGCATAAGAGGAATTTTTAGTATAGATATTAAAATGACAGAAGAAACAGCCGAGGAAGCTGCTCAAATAGTTAATTCAAAGAGAAATTTTAGTATAAATCCTACAATGGCAGAAGAAAAAACCAAGGAATCTGCTCAAAGGGTTAATGCCAAAAGGCTTGCGGCTAAAGAACGCAAAACCGCGCAGTTAGATGAAAATCCACCTGGACAGCGAGAGTCAAAACGTATCAAAACTGAAAATGATAGCGATGATGATTGGGTTTGGGATTTTGACTTGGATAAGGTCATCAATGCCAACCAGATTTTAGTAAAAAAAAAGGTTTGGCGATATGTATTTACGGTCTGAAAAATAAAGAATAAAAAGAAAACTGAAAAAGAAAAATGGTAAAACATTAAAAAAAAAACTAAAAAGAAAAACTAAAAAAAACGACTTAAAAATAAAAAAAATAACTAAAAAATAAAAAAAGAAAAAACCTAAAAAGAAAAACGTAAAAAAAATACAAAAAAACAAAAAATAAAAAACTAAAAAGAAAAAAAAAACTAAAAAAGCTAAAAAACTAAAAAAAAGAAAAAACTAAAAAAAATTGGGAATTGCACAAATATTTCAATATATTTTGACAATAGATTAAAGTAATTCGAAATCCTTGAAACAGATACCCAAAATTTGAGGTTTATTTTAATTTGTTGGAGCTTTAGCATGCTTGGCACGTAAAGATTTTTCCAAGTGTCAACGTTAGAACCGGGACACTGGGACACAAATGACGAACGGGACACAGAGAATATAAACGACGACCGGGACACTCAAAGAGAAATTATAGACCAGGACACCGGGACACAAATGACGACCGGGACACCGGGACAGAGGGAATATAAATGACGACCGGGAAACTCAAAGAGAGATTACAGACTGGGATACTGGGACACACGTGACGACCAGGACACAGGGACACAACTACAACGGGGACGCCGGGGCACAAGGGAGTATATAAATGACGACAGGGACACAGGCAATGTTCGATTAGCAATCACCATCAACAAAGCTCAAGGGCAATCGTTAGAAAAATGCGGTATAGAACTGAATACGGATTATTTTCCCATGGACAATTATTATGTTGCATGTTCAAGAGTTTGTCTGTGATCTGTTTGTCGAGTGACGTCACTTTTGTGTGTCGACTGACGTCTTGTTTGTCGACTGACGAAATTACAGACCGGGAAATCGGGACACAAATGACGACCGGAGCTTTGTTAATGGTGATTGCAAATGCTAATCGAATTGGAATTGCAATCTTTTAAATTGAAAAGGCAGATCCGTTGGAATCATGGGAATGCGAGGAATAAGAACAGCCTCACCCTCAAAAGGCCCTCTCAAGATTGTGGCCTCTATTAGGTTTTCCATTGTTGTTTTTTTACGGCAAGTCGCTTGCCATTGCAAAGCTTTGGTGGGTTGATATTTCTTAAAAGTATTATTGGTACGCCTATTTTTAGTTGTAGCACGTGTGGTTGAAACCCTGAAAGATCTATGGAATTTAAAAATTAAGATGGATAATTAACCGCTTCATTTGGTTCCAAAACTGTGTCGACTGACTTGTAAAGGACTGCCTGGTCTCGAATCTTGGTAAAAACAATATTGTTGATTTCATGGACGTCTATATTTTTGGGTGCGAGAATCGCTCTTTCATTTAGCCATTTATTATTTTTATAATTTTTTAGAATATTCGGAAATACTTTTTCAACCAATTCATTTTGGACGTCACTAAATTACAGAAATCAGCAGGTAGTTGTATACGTCCTGAAATTGAGTCTACTGGGAGCTTTCCGTTTCCAATTGCCAGCAATTGATCTGAAAATGTTTGACCAGAGTCATCGTTTTGCAATCGGACACCCATATTTGTAGTTAATTTTAATATTTTTACGTGTGCCCATAAATTAGAATTTTTTCAGGCAAGCATTCATTTCGTCTGCAGGAGTTGATCTAGGTATTATAGGTAATGTTTGCCTGAAATCTCCCGCAAGCAATATTAATGTGCTGCCAAAGGGCTTCGACTTCCCTCAAAAATCTTTCAAGCATTGATCCAGAGCCTCGAGAGATTTTTTGTGTGCCATTGTGCACTCATCCCAAATAATAAGTTTGCATTGCTGCAATACTTTACCCATCCCAGATGATTTGGAATTATTGCAAGTGGGAGTTTCTGTAGAATGCAAATTCAGAGGCAATTTCAAAGCGGAATGAGCAGTTCTTCCACCAGGCAGCAATGTTGCGGCTATTCCGGACGACGCAATTGCCAACGCTATATCATTTTTTGATCGAATTGATGCCAGAATCAGTTTTATCACAAACGTTTTACCAGTACCTCCTGGCGCATCCAAAAAGAAAATTTCTCCAACGTTGTTATCAACACAATGCATTATCGTATCATAAATGTCTTTTTGTTCCGACGTTAACTTGGAAATATTATTTTGTACATACGACAATAGATCACTCGTACTGTAACTTTGTTCACGATCCAATTCTACACATGTCGAAACAGCAGCGATACGGTTAGGTTAAGGCATTCCCAAATCCTGAAGAGGTTTGTTTGCCATACGTACGCACAAATCTTCTATAATAACTAAAG
>NC_088865.1:23186482-23201482 GCF_032884065.1 Artemia franciscana | reverse complement strand
AACTAAAAAAAAGGTAAAAAACTAAAAACTAAAAAAAAAGACAAATTCAAAAACTAATGTATATACAGACCGGGACACCGGGACACAGGGAATATAGATGACGACCGGGACACTCAAAGAGAGATTACAAACTGGGACACCGGGACACAAATGACGACCGGGACACAGGGAAGAAAAAAGAAAAAAAAACTAAAAAAAAGTAAAAACCAAAAAAACTAAAAAAAATATAAATGACGACCGGGACACAGGGACACAACTACAACGGGGACGCCGGGGTGCACAGGGGGATATATAAATGACGACGGGAACATAGGGAATGTTCGATTAGCAATCACCATCAACAAAGCTCAAGGGCAATCATTAGAATCTTGAGGTATAAATCTGAATACGGATTGTTTTGCCCATTGAGAATTATATGTTGCATGTTCAAGAGTTGGTAAATCTGACAATCTATTTATATTCACAGACAATGGGACAGCAAAGAATGTCGTATATTCGCAAGTTTTACGTAGTTAAAAACATATATATATATATATATATATATATATATATATATATATATATATATATATATATATATATATATATATATATATATATATATATATATATATATATATATATATATATATATATATATATATATATATATATATATATATATTTATATTCACAGGTGGGACATAGGGACACAACTACAATGGCGCGTAGTTGTAGTTGTGTCCCTACACCAAATAGGTGTAAGGGTGGCGCGAAGCGCCACCCCAACAGCTAGTATATATATATATATATATATATATATATATATATATATATATATATATATATATATATATATATATATATATATATATATCTATATATATATATATAAATAAGTTGTCTGTGGATCTGTGGATCTGTGGATCAGGTGACGTCACCTGAAAAAAACTGGATCATGTGACGTCAAAACTGAAAAAACTAAAAAAAGGCAAAAACTACAAAAAAAAACTAAAAACTAATAAAAAAAATAAAAAAGCTAAAAAACTAAAAAAACTAAAAAAGGCAAAAACTACAAAAAAAAACTAAAAACTAATAAAAAAGCTAAAAAACTAAAAAAACTAAAAAAAGGCAAAAACTACAAAAAAAAAACTAAAAACTAATAAAAAAAATAAAAAAGCTAAAAAACTAAAAAAACTAAAAAAACTAAAAACTAAAAAAAAACTAAAAAAAGGCAAAAACTACAAAAAAAACTAAAAACTAATAAAAAAAATAAAAAAGCTAAAAAACTAAAAAAACTAAAAAAACTAAAAACTAAAAAAAAACTAAAAAAAGGAAAAAACTGAAAAATAAGCTAAAATAAAGGTAAAAACCAATAAAAAACTAAAAAAAAACTGAAAAAACTAAAAAAAGGCAAAAACTACAAAAAAAACTAAAAACTAATAAAAAAAAGTAAAAAAGCTAAAAAAACTAAAAAAACTAAAAAAACTAAAAAAAGGTAAAAAACTAAAAAAAAATAAAAAATAAAAAAAACTAAAAAAAAGGAAAAAACTGAAAAATAAGCTAAAATAAAGGTAAAAACCAATAAAAAACTAAAAAGAAAAAAAGGAAAAAACTAAAAAAAATTTTCATCTAAAAAACTAAAAAAAACTAAAAAAGGTAAAAACTAAAAGAACTAAAAAAGAAAAAAATAAATGACGACACTCAAAGAGAAAGCGACCAGGACAAAAGGAATGTTCGATTAGCAATCAACAAAGCACCGGGACACAGGGAGTATAAATGACGACCAGGACATAAGTAAAAAAAAAAAACTAACAAAACTAAAAAGAAGGTAAAAACTACAAAAAAACTAAAAGAAAAAAACTAAAAAAAGGCAAAAACTACAAAAAAAAACTAATAAAAAAGCTAGAAAACTAAAAAAACTAAAAAAAGGCAAAAACTACAAAAAAAAAACTAAAAACTAATAAAAAAAATAAAAAAGCTAAAAAACTAAAAAAACTAAAAACTAAAAAAAGGTAAAAAACTAAAAGAACTAAAAACTAAAAAAAAATAAAAAAAAGGAAAAAACTGAAAAATAAGCTAAAATAAAGGTAAAAACCAATAAAAAACTAAAAAAAAAACTGAAAAAACTAAAAAAGGCAAAAACTACAAAAAAAAAACTAAAAACTAATAAAAAAAGTAAAAAAGCTAAAAAACTAAAAAAAATAAAAAAACTAAAAAAGGTAAAAAACTAAAAAAAAATAAAAAATAAAAAAAAAAATAAAAAAAAGGAAAAAACTGAAAAATAAGCTAAAATAAAGGTAAAAACCAATAAAAAACTAAAATGAAAAAAAGGAAAAAACTAAAAAAAATTTTCTTCTAAAAAACTAAAAAAAACTAAAAAAGGTAAAAACTAAAAGAACTAAAAAAGAAAAAAATAAATGACGACACTCAAAGAGAAAGCGACCAGGACAAAAGGAATGTTCGATTAGCAATCAACAAAGCACCGGGACACAGGGAGTATAAATGACGACCTGGACATAAGTAAAAAAAAAAACTAAAAGGAAGGTAAAAACTACAAAAAAACTAAAAAGAAAAAAAAAACTAAAAACTAATAAAAAAACTAAAAAATCTAAAAATCTAAATAAACTAAAAAAGAAAAAAAAAAGGAAAAAAATAAAGGAGAAAAACAAAACTAAAAAACGAATGTATATACAGACCGGGACACCGGGATACAAATGACGACCGGGACACAGGGAATATAAATGACGACCGGGACACAGGGACACAACTACAACGGGGACACCGGGGGAAACAGGGGGATATAAATGACGACCGGGACACCGGGACAGGGAATGGTCGATAGCAATCACCATCAACAAAGCTCAAGGGCAATCATTAGAATCATGAGGTATAGATCTGAATACAGATTGTTTTCCCATGGACCATTATATGTTGCATGTTCAATAGTCGGTAAACCTGACAATCTATTTATATGCAAAGACAATGGGACAGCAAAGAATGTTGTATATTCGCAAGTTTTACGTAGTTAAAACCATATATATATATATATATATATATATATATATATATATATATATATATATATATATATATATATATATATATATATATATATATATATATATATATATATATATATATATATCTATCTATATTCACAGGTGGGACATAGGGACACAACTACAATGGCGCGTAACTATTATGGCGCGTAACGACTTACGCGTGCGGGGGGGGCTTGGGGGGGGCGCGAAGCGCCCCCACCAACTAGGTGTTGGGGTGGCGCGAAGCGCCACCCCAACAGCTAGTATATATATATATATATATATATATATATATATATATATATATATATATATATATATATATATTCACAGGTGGGACACAGGGACACTACTACAATGGCACGTAACTAATATGGCACGTAACGACTTACGCGCGCGGGGGGCTTGGAGGGGGCGCGAAGCGCCCCCACCAACTAGGTGATGGGGTGGCGCGAAGCGCCACCACAACAGCTATATATATATATATATATATATATATATATATATATATATATATATATATATATATATATATATATATATATATATATATATATATATATATATATATATATATATATAATATGACTGACGTCATGCATGTTTATCGACTGACGTCATTATAAGGATTGAGCATTATGCCGTCATGAAGTTGTCCTTCGACTCACGTTATTTTCGTGGTCAAACATTTTTGTGGTCAAACATTTGACCCACATTTTTGTGGGTCAAAGGATTTATATATGACGTCATTATAAGTATTTAAGAAGGCCTTTCAAAGGGAAATTTTTAATGTATATGTTAAAATGACAGAAGAACCTACAATGGCAACAGCCGAGGAAGCTGCTCAAAGAGTCAATACCAAAAGGCTTGCGGCTAATAGAAAAAAGTATGAAAAGAAAACGTGCCGAGGAATCACAGGCTAATAGAGAAAGTATGAAAAAAAAAAAGCGTGCCGAGGAATCACAGGCTAGTAGAAAAGTATGAAAAGAAAGCGTGCCGAGGAATCACAACAACAGCGTGAAAACAGGCTTGCGTCTCAAAGAGAAATCACCAAATCAAAGCGTTCCGAGGAATCACAAAAACAACCTGAAAATTTTCGCCTGGCATTCAGGTACAGCCGAGTCGATGATTATAGTTTGAGTAGATGTGTTAAACTCGGGACCCTGTCTAAAAATTTGTCCCTTTTGCAAGGCCTTGAAATCTAATGGTGAAACAATGGGAATGTGTTGCGCCTCAGGAAAATTTAAACTTCCTCAACTGGCTGCACCACCAGAGCCATTGAAGACTTTGCTTACTGGAACTACGTCAGCGTTCTAATCTAAGAGTTTTTTGTCAAACATCAGAAAATATAACTCATGTTTCCAAATCACATCGTTTGGTGCCCAAATCGAAAATCAAGATCAAATTATGCCTACTTTCAAATTAAAGGGGCAAATTTATCATAGCGCAGGGTCCTTTCTACAATTCTCAGGCGAGAATCATAAATTTTTACGACTATACTTCATCAGTGATAGAAATTCTGAATTGAATGCACGTTGCAAAATTTCTCCCGACGTTGAAAGGACTATCGTTTCCCAATTGCAAAATCTTTTCCACGAAAATAATAATTTAGTGCGTCTGTTCAAAACAGCCATCGATTTGATGCCTACTGATACGCATAAAATTGTTATTTCCGCTGACAAAACGCCTACTGGCCAACATGTGCGTAGATACAATGCTCCAAATATCGACGAAGTGGCAATCGTTATGGTTAGTGATCAGTTTTACCTCGAGATTTTATTTTTCATAAGCGAAACGCTCAGTTGGTAAGAATTGCTGAAACTCATCGATGCTAGGATGCCCTACAATATCCTATTATTATTTGGGATGGAGCCGACGGCTATCACTTTAATAATAAATTGCAAGATCCATCCACTAACAAACAAACGGATAAGAAATGCAGCGCAATGCATTATTATTCCTATAGACTAATGATTCGGCAGGATGAAGACAATTATATTTAAAAATGCCGTCAATTGTTTCAATACATCCTTGATATGTATGCAAAAATTGAATCAGAACGTTTGCTATTTATCCGTCTGAATCAGACCAAGCTCCGCTCTGAACAATACATTCATTTGCGAGATGCAGTTGTAAATGACGGTAATACCACAAACGTTAGAAGATTAACGATTCGTCACATGCTGGCTGTCCCCTTCATATGCATGAATATGCTCAAGATGCTATTGCGTATGTTCGTCTCTATGGTCGTCCAGATTTATTTATTACATTTGGATAGAGGATAAGGTTGAATCGTTCACTCTTGAACTGGCTATTAATTCAAAAAAAATTTATTGCAAGTGAGGTTTATAAGCCACCAAGTGCTCGTTTGGAGGATTTCACGGAAGGATTTGTGATATTAATGAGAGCTGCGGTACCTAGCCAGTTAGATTTTATTTGTATGAGAGATTTTAATTTTGATTTGTATGATTTACATGCTATTAATCTTGATTTTTTAAATTTGATGGTTTCAAATAATTTATTTCCCCTTGTTGGGGTCTCGACACGTATAATTAGTCATTCAGCAGCTATAATAGATAACATTTTTGTTAGTTCGAAGTACCTGAAATCTAGTGCTGCTGATGTTCTGATATTCCATGTTCTGGTCATCTCCCAGTTGTAGCTTCTGTGCCACTAGTAATTGCCAAGGAGAAAAAGGTAGAAAAAAAGCAAATGGACAATTAATGTATGGAGATAGGCATTCTCGATGAATGTTTTCACATTTGTAGATAAATGCACGGGTTATCGTATTTTGGTAGCCTATAATGGTGATGAAGATTCTAGAGTGTTTTACAGATTATAGCAGACCATCCCGTACGGCTCCTCTGCTGAAAAAGAAGAATTTACGATCGATGTTACAGAAATTAAACAAGATACCCCCAAAGAGTTGTCGAAGCAAGAAAAGGAACGCATGCTAAAATATTAGCAATTGATGCAATCCAGAAACTTACAAAGAATCTTCTTGGAACAATAAAGAAAACCCTAGAAGACCAAGGTACAATTGTCGAGCTGAGATACCTGCTCCGAAGGGGCCACAATCATATCTTGAGACTCATGCAAAATATGAAGATGCTTGTCAAAAGAAAGTTGGGTTACTCGAAGAAGCTTAGTTTAAAATCGGCGGAGAAGCGTTTCGAGGAAAGTTTTACAAGATATTACTCAGGCCCTGAAGTCGTCAGCAGAACATCAGAGATACTGCAGTAGCTGCGATTTTTTTTTTTTTAGTTTCTTTTTTTTAGAAAATAGTGTGAGGGAGAATATTGTAATAGAACGGTGGAAAGAAAATAGCCAGTTCAAAATGCTGGAAATACTATCCACGTACGAATCTAAAGAAGTGCTATGCTTTAACGAGTGACAGTTATTGGACTAAAAGAAAAACCATCAACGCTGCTCTGGAGACCCTCATTATGGACCCAAGTACAACAGGCCTGATATGAGTGTGGAGGAAGGACTCATGTATACAACAAGACTATAAACGATCAAACTACTTTATGGTAGATGAATGAGAAGACAAAGGGACAATCTTTGAATGAACAATTGATTTATGAAAGAAGCGAAAAATGTAAAGTTCTTATTTTCTTTGGGTTCCTTCTGGGAAACAATTTACCAAGACAGGCACCATTGTAAGAGACATTAGTAGGGGCAGCAGTGACTATCCCTCAGCTGCGATGGTAAAGGGTAACCAATTAGAAGAAATAGCTCTTACAGCACACAAAATGAAATTAGGTAAGTCAACTATTAGAAATGATGACATTAGACTATTCGTCCACTCAACTACAATCTCGCCGTGTCTTTGGACAGAATATTGCCTGATGAAACATCAAGTGAGTCAAAACACTACAGAACCTTCCGCAAAGAAAAACTATAGAATACAGAGCTCGTAAGAAAGACAAATAAATATATTCTTTCTTCAGGTTACTACAGTGGTTTCCAACCTTTTTGTAAAGGCGCCCTCCTATAAAAAAAAATTGGTGCGCTCCCCTTTAACAAAAAATTGTTGTGTCCCGTTAATTTATCTATAGATCCAATTTCATAAGTAATAAACTGATATTATGATTTATTTAATGGGCTACAAAATAATATACAGTATTGTGTAAGAATATAATATACTTATTATAAGAAATATGATAACAAAACAAAAAAGAATATATAATTAATGCTACTATAACAAAAAAATTTAATGCGACGGTTGAGCTTGTTTTTCAGCTCAAATTTTCTCAAACCGTGGTATCATTGAAGAAATCATGGTTCTCAGTTCCTTTTCAATCATTAAGCAACGATACTTTGTTTTTAAGACAGCTACTGTAGAAAGACTACTTTCACATAGGTAAGATGTTACAAATGACAATAAAATTTCTGAAGCTTTGTTTGTCGAAGTAGGTAAAATCGTCCCTTACTCGTAGCCAAAACGTGTGGATTACGTATACTGCTGATTCAATTTTTTGACACCTATTCGACTTTTTCGATTTGTATTAGAAAATGATATTTTTGAAACAGCTGCATGCCCCCTTGCGACAGTCTCGCACCCCCGGGGGGAACACCCCATAGGTTGGAAACCACTGGTCTACTAGTTTAGGGCTCTAGCTTAGCGTAAACCACAAATACTAGGTCAACTTCAAGGCAAGATTAAAATAAATAATCAAAAACAGGACTATCTGTTGGTCTACAATAATTAACAACAGTTGAAAATAAACAGCGTTAAGAAGCCCACAGCAAATAGGCTATACAGACAGAAAATGTTGTTGAAACGTACGAAAGGCTTAGATTCCTTGTAAAAGTAGTTATTCACTTAACAAAAAGCGTTGTTGACGGTAATGGCATTTCCAAGCTCGCTGGTCACAAAGAATTTCCACATTTTAGATCAGTAAGACTTATTCTGAACGACCTTTTTTTTCTTCTATTTTTTTTTCTTTTTGTAGTCAGTCTTTGAGGCTTTTAGCTGTTTTAATTGATTAGAAATAAAAATATCAGTAACTAGTACAGCCTATTAACTATTATTAGCTAGTACTAAAATATTAGAGCCAATTCAATTTCTGATACACAATGTTGGATACGATCAAGCAAGTATCCAGATTACCACCTTCCTATATACAAAAAATTGTTTTTGGATTTTGAGTCAAAATGATCAATTGTCTCGCAGCTTCATTCTCTACTATTCACTGAACATGTTTCGCCACTCCACGGGAAGAAAATTTCGAATTTGAATTATCAAAATACTCTTTTTGTAGTAAATTTGCCCCCCCCCTCCCACTAAATTTTGAAAAACATGTCTTAACATCCCTGGAAAACCAGATAAACTGTAGCGATCAAATAAATGTCAAGAGGTTTTTTACTTATTTTGTAACGCATTTTAAACATTCTTTTACATTTTATTTTTCCATAAGACATTTCCTTGCCAAATTATCGCAAACCTTTGATCGCTTTCCTGCAAGTGTGTTTGATTTAGCCTTGCATATCTGCCGACAGTTGAATTCAAAGTCGACGGCTTAGTATCAAGATTACCTCCTTCCTATATTCCTTAAATACAAAGAATTATTTTTTTTTTGGATTTTGAGTCAAAATGATCAATTGTCTCACAGCTTCATTCTCTACTGTTCACTGAACATGTTTCGCCACTCCTCAGGAAGAAAATTTCGATTTTGTTGCGCCTGAATTGACCCCCCCCCCCCCCTCCATGAATTATGAAAATACCCTTTTTGTAGCAAATTCCCCCCCCCCCACTGGATTTTGAAAAATATGTCTTAACATCCCTGGGAAACCAGATAAACTGCATCGATCAGACAAAATTTAAGAGGTTTTTTTCTTATTTTGTAACGTATTTAAAACATTCTTTAACTTTTTACTTCTCCCTAAGGCATTTCCTTGCCAAATTATAGCAAACCTTCGACCGTTTTCCTGGAAGTGTGTTAGCGCTGCCTATCCACTCACAGTTGAATTCAAAGTCGATGGTATTAAATAAGAAAACGATTTAAAGAGCTTGCAATTTCTTACTACATTTACATAATTCTGTTGCTTCTTACTGCTTCTGATGACATTTATTGCACAAAATGTTAATAATTTGGGCTTTTAACGGCAATTGACTTTCAATTTACTTTTTTTGCCATAGCCACCCTACCAAAAATTGGAGAGATGAGCCTTCTCTCCTCGAGGATTTTTACTAGAAAATTTTACTAGGAGTTTTTTTTATATTTGGGCGAAACTTGTCCGTTGCCTCTAAAGTCCCCAAGAGTTTTCTGCCAAAACGTATCATAACTTTCTGGAAAGAATTTTATTTTTTTCTTTAGATTTCCAAAGCGTTTTCCCATTTCTACACTTTAATCTTCAAAAATTTGCGCCCTTGCAAATTTGACAAGTGTCTTTGCTCAATATTGCTGTTTTTATTACTTCCAGAGCCGAGGGTTTTTGTTATTTGATCTAGTGGTTTAATTGGTGATGTTAGTGCCTAGGCTATGTAGTAATGATCTAAGAGGCTGCCATGATCAAGCTGAAACATGAGCCTGGATCAAAGGCTAGTTGATAAGATAATTGCTTCAGATGTTGAGCTAACCTTGTCACACACCTCTGTGCAGATTCCACTCACTGCTAGTCAGAGAGATTTTACGGATACCACCCAGGAAATCTCAATAGACCTCCCTAATGCTTTATATAATGTTTTAAAGCTGAGCAAATTGAGCTGTGAAATGTAAGTTCCAGAATATAGAGACAAGACTTTAAGCTTTTTGATATAAGCACTTTATATTGATCAAGTTCTAGCCTATTGTCAAATTAAACACAATGGTCTTTCACTATTACTACTGCATAAATCATTCTTAATCAAGTGTTATGCGTGTAATCTTGCGCATATATTCAAATGTAGTGACAACACAGTTTTTTCGATGTTCACAAATTTTGAATTCTGACACGCCATTCGTGCAGTACATGACTATATAGTTCAGCATCATTTGCGAAAGGCTTTATAGCTGAATGTTTAATAAAAGCTAAAAGGTCATATATTGAATACCAAACAGCATGGGACCGAACCAGCTCCCATGAGGAACTGCACTTTCTACCTGAATCGGTGATGACACATTACTACCTACAATTACTCAGTGGTTTCTTCCAGCAAGATAATCGGGGATCCACGATAGAGCTCAAGGTCCAATTTTATGCTTCTCACACTAACAAATCAACATTTCTATGCGTATTTTTCGAATGCTATAGAAAAGTACAATAAAAAATAGTCCATATTGCCACTTTATGAAAGTCATTCATTGTTTAGAAAATCTATGGTAACTATTAAATGAATGTTTTCTTACAAGTATGTGTTGAGCAATACTCAGTATATTATTAGATTCAAAATAATTTTGAACGCAGGTTACTAATATCTTCCTAAAAATTCTGCAAAGGAGAGAAGCATTTTCTATGACTCTATAATTTTTAAACTCTGAATTTTTATCTTTCTTGTGCTGAGGTTTAATAATGTTTCTTGGTTATCATGTCTAAGACATAAAGTACGATTGGCCTCCACGTCCCAACGTTGGTTCTCCCGCATACTGGAACAGGTAATTATCCTGTACGGTTTCTAAGAATTTAGCATCGAAGATTTACTGCATAATACGTTCTGGAAAAGACCAATCAATGCCAGATAAGCTAAGGTCTCTCACAATCGAAATTTTTCTATTTAGTCTAGACACATTAAGCAACAGGCCATTTTTATTAATTTTCAGAGAAGACGACGGACTTCAAACTAAAAAACGAATTCGAAAAGCCGATGAAGAGCCAGGTAAGTAAACCTGGGTAAGCGCACAGCCTTTAGACTGCTTTATATGTATCAAGTAACTAAACCTCTTGATACTTAAACTCAAAACAAATATATGTTGCTATTCCCATGCCAATGGCATAGTAGGCAGCATTATATCCGACCAGTTTGTGAAGGCTTACACTTCAGTTATACGATATTTTTGAAAACGATATTTTTGAAAATTCAGTCACAACTACTATGGCTGGGTTCGATATAGGATGACTTTCTGTAGTTCACCGTGTTTAATTGCCAGAAAATTGTGCATTTGTGTGAATGACAAAACACTCAATGGAGGTACGAGTCTCTTTTTTGCCCGAAAGAACTGCTTGCTCACAATATCAAAGCCCTTCTTACCGCTTCCAATATGCCGGTCACCGTCTCAAACTGCAGCTCTGTCAGCTATTTTCTGCTTCAATTTGTCCAATTTTTATTTCTATAAAAGTTCTGGTTCTATTCGATCATGCTGCAACTGGAATTTTTGAACTGGCCTTGTATTTCTACACGTTTGGCAGTTAAGTAGAGTGATGCAATGTCAATGTTAACTGCCTTTTCTAAATTTAGTTATACGGGACACAGCCACTCACTTCGCCATTCGATGATCCTGACCAAAAAGGTTGACTTCACTGATACCTTAGACTGAAGCGGAAAATTTATGAACTTCAGATCAAACTAACTTTGATCGCGCTTCGTTTCACGAGATCAATTGTTGAGTATCCCAAACACCATCGAATTGTTCTTTGTGCTTGCAAAGTCAGCAAGTAAGTCGACTGCTCGTTCCTCAGCAGCTCCACTCTGAGTAGCAATCTCAAAAATATCCGCTATATTCTCGTCCAGCTTCTCGAGTTCTTAACTAACACTTTTTGATATCGCACTTCACGCACTTGGAAGCAACTTCCCTCTTTAGCAACTTCATCTTGCCTTTAATATGCTTCATCATAACGTTGAGCTCGTTGCGGATTTCAGTTTCAAGTTGTTTCCAACTCCTCTAGCACATCTTCGATAGTATCTATAGATGCATTGAGAGTAAACCTTCCTAATATTTTAGTGTAGAGCTCTTTATGGAACTGTTCAATGTCCAGGCTCTCGATCGTTTCCCAACCTTGACAGAAGACACAATGCACTGCGAATTTATCTATTTCCCAGTCCTTATAAAAAATCCTGCATTTATCCACATTTTCCTGGAGGGAAGTTTCTGGGTCTTTTATTATGAGGCTTGACAGATATGGCCGACGGTACTATCTAGCGGTAAATACAAAGTTGGTACAGAAATATCTAAATAAGAATTACATGGTAATGCCAATGGCATCACCAAATACAAAAAGTAATTTATGGAAGTAACTCGAAACACAGAAGCTTACCTGAGCTAATTTTGGAGCTAACAGAGCATTCTAGGTCTGTCTCGAACTGAACACATCCACTCATCGATCTGACAACTATTTCCATTGAATGCTCATTGAATAGTATTCTATACACCATATGCTATTACAACCTCATCTTTTATAAACAAAAAATCGTAATTAAAACAACAACTTACCATTACATAAGTCTACGTACAAAAAGCTAGGCAATATTTAGTACGGGGGCTTTAGTGTTACCCCTCCTTGAAACTTTAGTATGATCAAATATTTTCCTACATAAAAAAAACTAATCCTGTTTTTTGCGCACGTTGTCTTGAATTTACTGAAGTTAAACAGTTCTAATAGTTTATATAGTCCCAATGCAGTTATAAGAGTCATCCCCTTGCAAAGCCGTGCTAAGACCCAAAGGCAATAGATTATTTGGGTCTGTTCTTCTAAAAGTGAATTTGACCAATTTGGAAGTGTGAACCCCTTCAATGGAGCAAAATTATATTTCATTTTGAAAGACCTCTATAACAAGAAATTCATTACATCAATAATTTAATTCACTAAGCAGATTTTGATTTCTCATTACAAACAATTTTTTTGCTTGGTAAAACAACCTCCTCGAAAACATAAGAGACTTACCCGAGGCAAAGTCTTGTGCTTTATGCTGTTTCACTCTCCTCAAATATTTGTTTTCATTTACCAAGTCAAGTTTTGTGCCACATATGTATAGTAAACAGTCCTGAAAAAGAATTAAATGTATTTGCAGACATAGAATCGAAAACTTTGGTTAAGGTAATGTACTGCATTGGGGCATCCTTCAACATTGTGCATGATGGGCAAAAGGATTCTTTTTTCCTTGAAAAAAAAATAACATAATACGCTTAACTGTGTCAAAGCGCTATGTAAATTAATTAAAAATGTGTTTCCATGAAAACTTAAGACCAAACTTGAAACATAAAAACGAGAGGAAAATTAGTTTACATAAGGGTTCACGCCAAAACGAGCGGAAAGATAAACTAAAAAAAAGGATTAGATTTACTTTGCCTGGAAAGCGGAAATTGTAGTACCCACCTTTAGTTAGCTTTTCAAACAAAAGATTTACGAGATTAAAACTTTGGCTTTGTTTTTTAGCCAGCCATTTCGTTTCAAATTAGTGGTTCTCTATCCCACAATACATTACGACAATGTATATATATATCCTTCACAGAATTTTTAATGCGACTTCTTTTCCAATGTTTTCTCCACTAATTATTTTAATTTTAATAACTTCCTCACAAAATTCAGTTTTTCGTCTACGATTCCTGGTGATTCTCACCCGTTGCATGTCATTTGCTTTGTGATTCGATGTGATCCTCGCTGTCACTTGTCTTTCAACCAATGATTTCATTGTCGACATTTTCATTTCTGATTCGTTGTGATGTTTGTTGTCACACATATTTTACGTTCTTTCGAAAATCCCCAAAGGTGGCGTTCCTCTACGCCTAATTATGGCTTCTTATAGCTCTCCAACTGCCAGATTGGGAAAATGGTTGTCAACCCTTTTTCGCGCCCTTATGCAAACACAAACTTCATACATTAAAAATTCAGTTCACCTTGTCGAAAATTTAAAACAGCTTGATATAAAAACGATACAATTTTGGCCAGTTTTGATTCCATTTCTATGTGTACATCTTGTGATATAAAACAATGTGAACTGGTTCTTCAAAGAAAATTAGAAGAAAATATTGACCATATGGACTATAAAACACTGGATATAGAAACTATTATGCGTCTTGTCCGTCTTTGCAATAGTTCCTCCTCATATTTCCGCATATACGCCTGGCAGGGGTCAGCTAGTATATATATATAAATATATATATATATATATATATATATATATATATATATATATATATATATATATATATATATATATATATTTATATATTATATATTTTATATATATATATATATATATATATATATATATATATATATATATATATATATATATATATATATATATATATATATATATATATATATATATATATATATATATATATATATATGTTGTTTGTCTGTTGACTGACGTCACGTTTGTGTGTCGACTGACGTCATTAAAAAGATTGAGCATTATGCCGTCATGAAATTGTTTGTCGACTCAAGTCATGTTTGTCGACTGACGAAATTACAGACCGGGACACAAATGACGACCGGGACGCCGGGATACAGGGAATATAAATGACGACCGGGACACTCAAAGGGAAATTACAGGCTGGGACACCGGGAATATAAATGACGACCGGGACACAGGGACACAACTACAACGGGGACGTCGGGGGGCAAAGGGGTATATATAAATGACGACGGGGACACAGGGAATGTTCGATTAGCAATCACCATCAACAAAGCTCAAGGGCAATCATTAGAATAGATCTGAATCCGGATTGTTTTTCCCATGGACGATTATATGTTGCATGTTCAAGAGTCGGTAAGCCCGACAATCTATTTATATGCACAGACAATGGGACAGAGAAGAATGTTGTATATTCGCAAGTTTTACGTAGTTAAAAACATATATATATATATATATATATATATATATATATATATATATATATATATATATATATATATATATATATATACATATATATATATATATATATATATATATATATATATATATATATATATATATATATATATATATATATATATATATATATATATATATATATATTATATATACACATATATATATATTCAATGGTGGGACACAGGGACACAACTACAATGGCGCGTAACTAATATGATGCGTAACGACTTA
>NC_088865.1:23173982-23181482 GCF_032884065.1 Artemia franciscana | reverse complement strand
GTTTTTTTATTTTTATTTATATTTTTTTAGTTTTCTTTTTCTCTTTATTTTCAGTTTTCTTCCTTTTTTAGTTTTTTTTTTTTTTTAGTTCTTTAGGTTTTTACCTTTTTAGTTTTTTTTTAGTTTTTTAGATGAAAATTTTTTTAGTTTTTTCTTTTAGTTTTTTATTGGTTTTTACCTTTTTTTTAGCTTTTTTAGTTTTTTCGTTTTTTCTTTTTACTTTTTTTTTTTAGTTTTTATCTTTTTTATTTTTTTTATTTTTATTCTTAATTTTATTAGTTTCTTTTTCTCTTCTATTTTTCAGTTTTTCCCTTTTTTTTAAGTTTTTTTTTTAGTTTTTAGTTTTTTTAGTTTTTTAGTTTTTTCAGTTTTTTTTTAGTTTTTAGTTTTTTTACCTTTTTTAGCCTAACCAGGATTTGAACCTGGGACCTTCATTCTCTGTTCTGACACCCTCTCTCACCGAGTGACTACTCCAGCATGTTCATTTTGGTGTTTTAAATGGTATATTATTAACCAAATTAATGTGTTTGACAATATACTAAGCATCGTCAAAGCAAAAATGACGGCAACTAATTTCATGACGTCAGCCGAAACATGACGTCACCTGATCCACAGATCCACAGACAACTTATTTTTATATATATAGATAGATAGATACGTCAGTGGACAAACATGACTTCAGTCGACACACAAACATGACGTCAGTAGACAGACACACAGACAAACAGCTTATTTTTATATAACACCTAGTTGGTGGGGCGCTTCGCGCCCCCCCCCCCAAGCCCCCCCGTGCGCGTAAGTCGTTACGCGCCATATTAGTTACACGCCATTGTAGTTGTGTCCCTGTGTCCTACCTGTGAATAGAGAGACAAATCACGGGTGCGTGTTTATTTGTTTGTTTTTTGTATTTTTTTCCCAGGGGTCATCGTATCGACCAAGTGGTCCTAGAATGTCGCATGAGGGGCTCATTCTAAAGGAAATGAAAAGTTCTAGTGCCCTTTTTAAGTAACCCAAAAAACTGGAGGGGCACCTAGGCCCCCTCCCACACTCATTTCACAGAAACATGGCTAAATGAGCATGACTCTGCCTCTCTTGGATATTCCAGGGTATACATTTTATCATAGGAATCGTCAATTTCGTCAACATGGAGGTATTGGCGCTTATATACGAGCGATATCGAGGTTTTGTAAGAAGTGATCTAGTGCTGTTTCACGAGATGTTATTTGAGCCACTTATCCTTCAGCTCAGGCTTAAGCCAAAAGATGTTAAGTTGTTGTACTATACAGACCACCATCTGGGTCTATACCGGCCTTTTTTGATATTTTGGAGGAACAGTTGGATAAACTACCTACTGGTTCGCACCCATTCTTCATGCTTGGGGACTTTAATATTGACCTTAATGATATGAATTCGAATACTCCTATAGATTTCCTACAGCTTTGCATGTCATATAGTTTATTTCCCACTATCAATATTTGTACGCGTGTTACCACTTTAACGGCAAAGCTACTTGATAATATTCTTTCTAATTCTAAATTTTCAGATCCAGGAGTTACTGTTACTGATGTTTCTGACCATTTTGGGATTTCGGCAAGTTTTAAAGTTGTTTTCCGAGGCTGCAAGGTTCTAGACTGAAAATGAGTATGTTACCTGTGCTCAACCAGGGTAACTTAGAAAAAGTTTAAACAAGAGATTTCTAATGTTGATTGGAATAATAAAGTTGAAAATCTAGATGATATAAATATAAAATTTCAAAGATTTTATGATACATTGATCTCTATTTTGAGTAAAACTTGTGTAGTGAATCGGACAAGGTCAAGGAAAAAGATGCCCAAAAAGCCGTGGGTGTCACCTAGTCTTCTGCGTGCATAAATAAGAAAGACCAGTTATATAGGGATTCAATAAGGAATGAAAATGATCCAGTTTGCACAAGAATTTATAAAAATTATAAAAATGCTCTTAATAAACTTTTGAGAAACGCGAAGAAAAAATATTTTGAGTGTAAATTTAAAGATGCTAGTGGTAACCCAGCTAAAACTTGGAAAATATTAAAAGTGTTATATCTTCAACAGATCCGGTTCTGCCTGACGAGTTACTACAAGTGATGGGTTAAATCGAATGAGTCTGCTGTAATCTGTAATGCCCTTTCGGAACATTTTGCAACTGTTGGGGCTCGATTTTCTCGTGCTACAGTAGCTTCTGATAATGATCCTCCGCTTGAGACTTTTATGGGTACTTCTGTCGATGTATCAATGTATCTGAGACATGTCACTCATGATGAAGTTCGTAAAATTATTTTTGAGATGAAAAGTTCTTCGGCTGGGAGTGATTCCATTAACCTTCTTGTTTTAAAATCCGTGTTTCCAAGCATTTCACATATATTAACGTCCCTTATTAATGCTTGCTTTAAGCAAGGGAAGTTCTCCAATTGTCTTAAATTGCAAGAATAACTACTGTGTTTTAAGGGTGGTAATAAGAATGATCTGGGTAATATAGACCAATTTCATTATTACCTGTTGTTTCACGGGTTTTAGAAAAATGTATTAATATTAGAATTTATGAGCATTTGGAGCGTCATAAACTTCTACATACCAATCAATTTGGTTTCAGAAAGGGCAGAACAACTGAAATGGCGATTTCATTTATTACTACTATAATTAATGATGCTCTTGATAAAAAGCTTAGGGTAGCTGGTGTTTTTTTGGACTTAATTAAGGCGTTTGACACTGTTGACCATCGAATATTATTAAAAAAATGTGAATTTTATGGATTAAGGGGTGCTACATTGAGTTTGCTGTGGAGTTATCTTCAAAATAGACAGCAGTATGTCAATTTACAAGATTTTTGTCTAGTAAAAATGTTGTTAATTGGGGGGGTTCCCCAAGGATCCGTACTGGGTCCGACTCTATTTTTAATTTTATTAATGATCTACCACATGTTGTGAAAGCTCTGCCCAGAATTGACGACTTTGTTGACAATGGTACGAGTAAGACCCAGCTTACTATGCCCTTATTTGCTGATGATACAACCTTGATGTGTGTTGCCCCGACAGAACGACTGCTCATGTCAACGATAAATACAGCAATGAGCAGGATATGTACATGGCCTAAAATACACCACCTTGACCTGAATATAGATAGTAAAATTTTGTTATTTTCTCTCTATCTCCGAATTTTTACCCTTGGCTCGGAAATAATTTCGGAGCGGGGAATTATTAAACGAACAAGATTCACCAAATACCTCGGAATCAATGTTGATGAAACCCTATCATTTAAAGATCATGTGAAGTCAGTTTCGAAAATATTGTCACGTAACTTACGTATGATGCGCAAATAGAACATATTTTCCCCCCAAATGTTCTACGATTGTTATATTTTTCCCTGATTCACCCGTACATTTTGTATTGCTCGTCGATTTGGCTTGGTACTTTCCCTCGATAGTTCATCCAATCCGTGTGATCCAGAATAATGCTGTCCGAGTTTTTGTGGTGTTGGGAATCAGGAGTCTTTGAGGTCTATGTATAGTGATTTAAATATAATGCCGCAGCTGGATTACGTGATTTTTATACGTTGATTTTTATATATAGGTATTACAGAGGTAGCCTTCCCGATTGTTTTACAGGAATATTTTGTGAGAGGTCTGATGTTCACCACCACAATACTCGGATACGAGGTAATACTGAGGTTCCTCGATTAGTTTCAAGTAGGTCTTCTTTTTCACTTATTTACAGAGCTTCAAAACTTTGGAATAAACTGAGTATAGATATCCAGGAAATAGTAGCCTTGACCAGTTTAAGTCTGATTTACGTGTGGAGTTGCTCGGTAGGTATGCTTTTGAAACTGATTAACTATATAAATTTTACATAGCTTATTCATTTGTAATATTTATGTATTTTTTTTTGTTTTTTTGCTGTTGTCTTGGGGTCACGCAAGGGAGTGTATTGTTTATGTTTTTTTTGTTTTTTGTTGATCTCGGTATATGGTCTCATTCTCCTTAACTTCTTATTCTCCATATTGTCTCTTTTTTTTCTTTGAATTTAGCACAGCCTCGCAAGCTTCGCTTATGTTGTGCTATTGATTAAGAAATGTTTTTTTCTAATAAAATTGTTCTACTGCTACTACTACTACTACTACTACTACTACTTACATTTTTACCCAATCTCTTTATAGACTTCACGTGCTACCCAGTCAATTTCACTCTCATTTTATTAAATTTTTTCTTTCGGAAAACTCCATGTTAACCCTGATTCAAACCATTTTACAAGAAATATTTTTTCGAATCTACCATTAATCAAAGCACATCCATACCTGGATTTTTTCCTGCAATAATGCATTCTTATATATATAAAAATAAGTTGTAATGCGCGTTGTAATAAGTTGTTATGCGCGCGGGGGGGCTTGGGGGGTTCGAAGCGCCCCCACCAACTAGGTGTTGGGGTGGCGCGAAGCGCCACCCAACAGCTAGTAGGGATATAAATGACGACCAGGACACTCAAAGAGAAAGCGACCGGGACACAAGGAATGTTCGATTAGCAATCACCATCAACAAAGCACCGGGACATAAATGACGACCGGGACAGAGGGAACATAAATGATGACCAGGACATAAGTAAAAAAAACTAAAAAAACTAAAAAAAAGGTAAAAACTACAAAAAAAAACTAAAAAGAAAAAAAAACTAAAAACTAATAAAAATACTAAAAAGCTAAAAAAAAAACTAAGAAAACTAAAAAATAAAAAAAAATAAAAAAAAGAAAAAAACTGAAAAATAAAGGAGAAAAACAAAACCAAAAAAAATAAAAAATAAAAATAAAAAAAACTAAAAAGGTAAAAACTACAAAAAATTAAAAGAAAAAAAGAAAAAAAAACTAAAAAAAAACTAAAAAAAAAGTAAAAACCAAAAAAAAAGGGAAAAAACACAACATTTAGTTCGTCATATAACAATTCAAAAACGAATGCATATACAGACCGGGACACCGGGACACAAATGACGACCGGGACACAGGGAATATAAATGACGACCGGGACACAGGGACACAACTGCAACGGGTTGCCGGGGGCACAGGGAGATATATAGATGACGACGGTGACACAGGGAATGGTCGATTAGCAATCACCATCAACAAAGCTCAAGGGCAATCATTAGAATCATGAGGTATAGATCTGAATACGGATTGTTTTCCCATGGGACAATTATACGTTGCATGTTCAAGAGTCGGTAAACCTGACAATCTATTTATATGCAAAGACAATGGGACAGCGAAGAATGTTGTATATTTGCAAGTTTTTTCATAGTTAAAAACATATATATATATATATATATATATATATTATATATATATATATATATATATATATATATATAATATATATATATATATATATATATATATATATATATATATATATATATATATATATGTATATATATATATATATATATATATATATATATATATATATATATATATATATATATATATATATATATATATATATATATATATCTATTTATATTCACATGTGGGACACAGGGACACAACTACAATGGCGCGTAACTAATATGGCACGTAACGAATTAAGTGCGGGGGGGGGGCTGGGGGTTGCGAAACGCCCCCACCAACTAGGTGTTGGGGTGGCGCGAAACGTCCCCCCCCCAACATCTAGTTTATATAATATATATATATATATATATATATATATATATATATATATATATATATATATATATATATATATATATATATATATATATATATATATATATATATATATATATATAGATAACGTGTAACGGTGTAATGGTAAAGATAGTGTAACACACGGACATACATACAACTTATTTATATATATATAAGATTGCATTATTGCAGGAAAAAATCCAGGTATGGATGTGCTTTGATTAATGGTAGATTCGAAAAAATATTTCTTGTAAAATGGTTTGAATCAGGGTTAACATGGAGTTTTCCGAAAGAAAAAATTTAATAAAATGAGAGTGAAATTGACTGTGTAGCACGTGAAGTCTATGAAGAGATTGGGTAAGAATGTAAGTAGTAGTAGTAGTAGTAGTAGTAGTAGCAGTAGAACAATTTTATTAGAAAAAAAAATTTCTTAATCAATAGCACAACATAAGCGAAGCTTGCGAGGCTGTGCTAAATTCAAAGAAAAAAAAGAGACAATATGGAGAATAAGAAGTTAAGGAGAATGAGACCATATACCGAGATCAACAAAAAACAAAAAAAAACATAAACAATACACTCCCCTTGCGTGACCCCAAGACAACAGCAAAAAAACAAAAAAAACATAAATATTACAAATGAATAAGCTATGTAAAATTTATATTAGTTAATCAGTTTCAAAAGCATACCTACCGAGCAACTCCACACGTAAATCAGACTTAAACTGGTCAAGGCTACCTATTTCCTGGATATCTATACTCAGTTTATTCCAAAGTTTTGAAGCTCTGTAAATAAGTGAAAAAGAAGACCTACTTGAAACTAATCGAGGAACCTCAGTATTACCTCGTATCCGAGTATTGTGGTGGTGAACATCAGACCTCTCACAAATATTCCTGTAAAACAATCGGAAAGGCTACCTCTGTAATACCTATCTATAAAAATCAACGTATAAAAAATCACGTAATCCAGCTGCGGGCATTATATTTAAATCACTATACATAGACCTCAAAGACTCCTGATTCCCAACACCACAAAAAACTCGGACAGCATTATTCTGGATCACACGGATTGGATGAACTATCGAAGGGAAAGTACCAAGCCAAATCGACGAGCAATACAAAATGTACGGGTGAATCAGGGAAAAATATAACAATCGTAGAACATTTGGGGGGAAAATATGTTCTAATTTGCGCATCATGCCTAAGTTAAGTGACAATATTTTCGAAACTGACTTCACATGATCTTTAAATGATAGGGTTTCATCAACATTGATTCCGAGGTATTTGGTGAATCTTGTTCGTTTAATAATTCCCCGCTCCGAAATTATTTCCGTAAACCAAGTGTAAAAATTCGGAGATCGAGAGAAAATAACAAAATTTGACTAATCTATATTCAGGTCAAGGTGGTTTATTTTAAGCCATGTACATATCCTGCTCATTGCTGCATTTATCGTTGACATGAGCAGTTCTTCTGTAGGGGCAACACACACCAAGGTTGTATCATCAGCAAATAAGGGCATAGTAAGCTGGGTCTTACTCGTACCATTGTCAACAAAGTCGTCAATTCTGGGCAGAGATTTCACAACATGTGGTAGATCATTAATAAAAATTAAAAACAGAGTCGTACCCAGTACGGATCCTTGGGGAACCCCCCAATTAACAACATTTTTACTAGACAAAAATCCTTGTAAATTGACATACTGGTGTCTATTTTGAAGATAACTCCACAGCAAACTCAATGTAGCACCCCTTAATCCATAAAATTCAAATTTTTTTAATAATATTCGATGGTCAACAGTGTCAAACGCCTTAATTAAGTCCAAAAA